>NC_053390.1:86148368-86230868 GCF_905171765.1 Bufo bufo
ACACATGTGCCAGGCAACTCCAGCTCCGCACAGACACACACTTGCTGTGGCCTCAGACTGACCTGGCAGATTATCTGCTTATACGCATCTAATCACTCCGTGTCTGCATCATCAGACACAAAAGTGCCAAACAGCGCTGGAGTCCCCAGAGGAAGGTCTCCCCAGACACGCACAGCATTGGATAATACAACAACTATGCATCCAGCCTGTCATACGAAATGTTCTCCAAAGAGGAATGCTGGAGCAATCAAAATATTTCGACTGTCACCTCCTCATCTGTAACAGATTATCTCCAGCAGATAATCCTGTACGCTGGGGCCGCTCGCCGAGGGAGCGGGTTATGCAGTGTCTGAATGCTGCCCCACTGTGGCGAGACCAGCCTACGACGACAAGACAGCACAGGAGAGTTACTGAATACAGATCACTGCAGGGCACTTTAATAGTCGCCAAGACTGAAGCCGGAAAAAGGAAAAAAATAAAAAATAAAAAAGAAGATGTAAAATAATTTAATAAATGTAGTTTATTAAAATGAAGCATTTGTTCAGTGCATACTTTGAGTTTTGATAGATATATCTATAGTCCAGGAGGAGGTAAGCATGGTGCATCATGAAGACCTAGGCTGCTACCGGGACCCCCTTTCAGCGTACCGGTCTTGGATAGATTTGTCTTTAGAAAACATGGTCTCTTTACATTTTAAAGTGCACTGACTCTTCAAGACATTTTCAGCCTTAAAGGGATTCTGTCACCTCTTTTTACCCTATAGAGATGCGGACATGACCGGCTAGATCACCGCTAGCATGTCCGCAATATACCTGTCCCATATTTTATATATATGTAAACCAGCCTGGTAAGGGGCTGCACTAACCGTTCTGGAGCCCAGCCATGCCCCCCTGTGAAGGAGCCCAGCACCGCCTGTATCCATGAATTTCCTCCTTGCTCACAAAGTCAGATCGCCGTAATCTCGCGGTGCGCAGTTCCTTCCCTGAGGCTGATGCCAGCACAGGGAAGGAACACTATGCCGACACTGCGCATGCGCAAGCTCGAGCACCGCGAGATTACGACGATCTGACTTCGCGAGCAAGGAGGAGATTCGTGGATACAGGCGGTGCTAGGCCCCTTCACAGGGGGACGTGGCTGGGCTCCAGAACAGTTAGTGCAGCCCCTTGGGCTCCTTACCAGGCTGATTTACATATATATATATAAAATCATATTTTACACTCAATAAAACCACTCAGATATGGGACAGGTATATTGCGGACATGCTAGAGGCGATCTAGCCGTGCATGTCCGCATCTCTATAGGGTAAAAAGAAGTGACGGAATCCCTTTAAGGCTCATCCACACGGCCCGTTTGTGGGACCATTCACTTCAATAGGTCCGCAAAAAAACGGGAATGACTCTGTGTGCATTCTGTTTCCGTATATCCGCATGGCCGTTCCGCAAAAAAGATAGAACTTGTCCTATTCTGGTCTGTTTTGCGGACAAGGGTAGGCATTGTTACTGTGGATCCGAAAAAAAAATTACGCAATACAATGTCAAGCATATTTTTGCGGACTGCAAAATACATACGGTCGTGTGCATGAGCCCTCAAAGGGGTTGTCCACCAGGAGTTTTTTGGGTTTTTCTTTAATTTCTCCCGCAAACAGCAGAACATGTGAAGAGTGCATTATTTACTCGCTGCCCAATGCTGCGTTCAGGCTGTCTCCACCCCTAGCGGTATACCATTGCTGGGTCGTATGCACACATCAACGTTGAGGCCAGTCATTGGCTGCAGAGGCGCATGTGAACCCTGTCCGTGCTGGATGTTTACAGCTAGGGACCAGAAGTCCGGTGAAAACACAGCAGTGGGGAACAGGCAAGTATATGTCTTTGACAGGTCCCACTGGGTGGGGAAATTAAAACAAAAATAAAAATCTTTGACAACCCCTTTAAGAACCTTGTGTTTTTCTTGCCACATTCTGGTGGTCATAATTTTTATTTTATGAGGACATACTTGCATGAAGCCTTTGTTTTTCCTGCAAGAATAACACCTGTGTGAAGTTGGCACCCCATGTTCTTAAATGTCAAAAAGAAATACACCATTCGTTTGTGCTGCGTTTGTGCCACAAAAATGAACGCTTGTGCCGATTCGGTTCCTGAGATATTGCGCGTTAGATTTTTATGAAGCCCCGCCCACTTTCCACCCCATGTTTTTAAATTTCAAAAAGAAATACACCATTCGTTTGTGCTGCATTTGTGCTGGTTTGTGCTGCAAAAATGAACGTTTGCGCCGCTTTGGTTTCCTAGATATTGCACGCTTGATTTGCTGAAACTCCGCCCACTTTCCACTTCATGTTTTTAACCCTGGCCCTAGACCCCCCCACCAGGTGTGCTGCAGCTTGCCCCCCTCCCCACAACTTTTTTTGGGGCACAAGCATATTATTTTTTCTGCGTACGCTGACTGTGGCCGGGACTCCTAGCGTCCGGCCACTGTTAGCGCATCGCACACCCCTCCGCTGATCAACTTCGGATGGTTGATCAGAGAGTTAGAATTTTTATTTATTTTTTATTTCACATTTTTTGGCCTTTTTATTTTATTTTTTATTTTTTGTCTGTTAGGTTTAGGATAAGTTCGCAAACACCCGTCCCCCTACACACACGCACACCAAATAAAGTTTATCACGCACACACACACTCCCCTATGGCCCGCCGGATGTTCTGGGCTGAGGAGGCATACGCCCAGCTTGCCTCCGAGTCCGAGAGCCCCAGTGAGGACGAGGATGACCCCACTTTCCTTTTGTCATCAGCGTCCTCCTCATCATCTAGCGATGATGATGCTCCCCCGAGGCGGCGGAGACGCCGCCAGGCGGAGCAAGGGGACCGCCATGCTAGGGACCCTGTGGCCCACCCTAGTACAAGCAGCTCTGGGGCTCGTACTAGTTTTCCGGCCCACCAGTTAAGTCCACCGGAGCCCCCTACCGGTGAACTTGTCTGGTATACCCCAGAGCGTTTTGAGCCCGTGATACCTGATTTTGTAGGCCAACCAGGAATCCAGATTTCCACAGTGGGCTTCACTGAATACGACTATAGTCTTTTTTTCAGTGACCACTTTGTGAATCTGATGTTGGAGCAGACGAACCTGTATGCCCAACAGTTCATTGCTCAACACCCGGGCTCCTTTTTGGCTAGGCCCGGTGGCCGGACTTCGGTCTGTGCAGCCAAGATGAGGACGTTTTGGGGCCTCGTGCTGCATATGGGCCTAGTCAAGAAACCTAGTGTCAGGCATTACTGGAGTGGGGACGTCCTCTACCAGACCCCACTTTACAGTACAGCCATGACACGTACCCGATTTGAGGCCATCCGGAAATGCCTGCATTATTCAGATAATGCAGCATGTCCCCCCCAAGGTGATCCTGCCTATGACCGCCTGTACAAAATCAGGCCGGTCATCGATCACTTTGGGGCCAAATTTGTGCAGGCCGATGTACCTGGAAGGGAGGTCGCGGTTGAGGAGTCTCTCATTGCTTTCAAGGGGAGACTCATTTTCCGCCAGTATGTTCCCTCTAAGCGGGCGAGGTATGGTGTGAAGCTGTACAAACTTTGCGAGAGTACCTCAGGGTACACTTACAAGTTTCGTGTGTACGAGGGGCGAGATCCCGTATTCAACCCCCAGAATGTCCCCCCACTCTGGGTGTTAGCGGGAAACCTTATGCACCCACTGCTAGATAAGGGTTACCACCTGTACGTGGATAACTTTTATACTAGTATCCCCTTGTTCCAGTCCCTCGTCGCCAGATCCACGTCTGCTTGTGGGACCGTGCGGAAAAATCAATGCGGCCTCCCTACCCACCCCCTCCAGGTACCTATCCCCAGGGGTGAGACCCGTGCCCTTAACAGTGGAAACCTGTTGCGGGTCAGATATAAGGACAAGAGGGATGTCCTTGTACTGTCCACAATTCATGGTAACGGCATCACCCCTGTCCCTGTGCGAGGTACCGTGGCAACGGTCCGCATGCCCGGTTGCATCGTCGACTGCGATGTCTCCGCCACCTTGGGGTCTTATCATCATCGCTAGATGATGACGCGGATGACAAAGGGACACTGGGGCTCTCGGACTCTGAGGCAAGCTGGGCGTATGCCTCCTCAGCCCAGAACATCCGGCGGGCCATAGGGGAGTGTGTGTGCGTGATAAACTTTATTTGGTGTGCGTGTGTGTGGGGGGGACGGGTGTTCGCGAACTTATCCTAAACCTAACAGACAAAAAAATATTTTAAAAAAAATTCTAACTCGCTGATCAACCGTCTGAAGTTGATCAGCGGTGGGGTGTGCGATGCATAGTTGTGGGGGGCGGGAGGGGGGGGCAAGCTGCAGCACACCTGGGGGGTTTAGGGTCAGGGTTAAAAACATGGGGTGCAAATCAAGCGTGCAATACCTCGGAAACCAAAGCGGCGCAAACGTTCATTTTTGCAGCACAAACGAATGGTGTATTTCTTTTTGAAATTTAAAAACATGGGGTGGAAAGTGGGCGGGGCTTCACAAAAATCTAACTCGCGATATCTTAGGAACCGAACCGACACAAACGTTAATTTTTGCGGCACAAACGCAGCACAAACGAATGGTGTATTTCTTTTTGAAATTTAAGAACATGGGGTGCCAACTTCACACAGGTAAGAATAACTGTACTTTATTTTGATATTTATAAAATTAAAAAGCAAAAACAAAAATGGTTTTTATACCATTCATTAACCACCTAAAATAACAAAACGGCCAGCTTATTACAGCAGTAACCAGTAAGTGAATAGTACTGCTGCTTCGTAACAGCTATTCAATAAAATATATTAACACTATAGACATATAGACGCTCCAAAGACATACTGATAGGGACCTTAGATTGTGAGCCCCATTGGAAACAGAGTGATGCTAATGTCTGTAAAGTGCTGCGGAATATAGCAGCACTATATAAAAGTGCATAAATATATAAATACCTAAATAATGTTATACTTTTTTCACAGATATTTTAATTTACACTTTTTGAAGTCCCATAATGGGAGTTTACCCTACCAGGCAGCCCTGAAGTCCTTTCAATGGACCCAGGGCTGTCTGCATATGAGCCCAGATCACATCACTGGACATCCCTGTGATAAAGTCAAAAAGGGATCACTTTATTTCCATTTTGTTTAGTGCAATCTGCTTTGATCTCGGTCTACACAGTGATATAAAACGCCAGTATCGCCATCATGTATTCTAGCTGAAGTCCTGACCCAGCGCAAGAGCGCTGCAGACTCCTGCCTGCTCTGTACTATTATGGCATGGGTTGGAACGGGTTAACCTACAATCCTCAATACTGCCTGCCTCCATAAACATCATATAAGCAAAGGTACAGTAGACACAAGGTCAATAAAAGCTTTATTACATGGGGTTATCTATTATAGACATACCCTCTTAGGCCTCTGACCTATTTTCCAGAGCAGACAGTATTTCTCTGGAGGACCCAACACCTCCATGCACTGCACAGGCAGCCTACTGACTTCAATGGGAACCACGCAATGCTTAGTTTTCCCCTGTTGTGGCGCTGCAGGATAATGTAAGGCTACTTTCACACCTGTGCTAGGTGCGGATCCGTCTGGTATCTGCACAGACGGATCCGCACCTATAAATGCAAACAATGGTATCCGTTCAGTACGGATCCGTCTGCATAACTTTAGTAAAAAAAAAAAGTCTGTCAATGGGGACCCGAACTTCACTTTATTATTTTCCGTTAAAACATGGTTATAAACGTAAAATAGTTTAGCTTTTTCAGATCTGAGTATTCACGATCGTGAAAACTCAGATCCGACAGTATATTCTAACACAGAGGCGTTCCCATGGTGATAGAGACGCTTCAAGTTAAAATATACTAAGAACTGTGTACATAACTGCCCCCTGCTGCCTGGCAAAGCGATCGGGTGCTGCCAGGAGCCAGACCCCCCTCTCCCCCCCCCACCCCTAATTAAAATCATTGGTGGCAGTGGCCACAGGTTAAAAAAAAAAAAACCCCCCCCCCCCCCCCCCCCCAATCATTTGTGGCAGCGGAGCGGCAGTTCCGATCGGAGTCCTAGTTTAATCGCTGGGGCTCCGATCGGTTACCATGGCAGCCAGGATGCTACTGCAGTCCTGGCTGCCATGGTTACTTAGCACTTTTAGCAGCATTATACTTACATGCGCTGTTTGTGGCCGGCCGGCCCCTCCTCCTACTGGTAAGTGACAGGTCTGTGCTATAAGCAATGCGCCGCACAGACCTGTCACTCACCAGTAGGAGGAGCGCCGGCTGGCCACAGACAGCGCATGTAAGTATAATGCTGCTAAAAGTGCTAAGTAACCATGGCAGCCAGGACTGCAGTAGCGTCCTGGCTGCCATGGTAACTGATCGGAGCCCCAGCAATTAAACTGGGACTCCGATCGGAACTGCCGCTCCGCTGCCACCAATGATGGGTGGGTGGGGGAGGGGGGTTGCTAACCAATGATTCTAATTGGGGGGGGGGGGCCGCACTGGACATCAATTTTAATAGGGGGTGGGTGGGCCGCACTAGCCACCAATGATTTTAATATTTTAATAGGGAAGGGGGGGGGCCGCACTGGCCACTAATGATTTTAATACTGAGGGGGGTCTGGCACCTGATCTTTGCGGCACCTGAGGGGTTAATTGTGCGGATCACAGCCCCCTGTAAGGGGGGGCCGTTGTGTCCACAGTTCTTAGTATATTCTAACTTGAAGCGTCCCCATCACTATGGGAACGCCTCTGTTAGAATATACTGTCGGATCTGAGTTTTCACGATCTAACTCAAATCCGATGGTATATTCTAACATAGAGGCGTTCCCATGGTGATGGGGACGCTTCAAGTTAAAATATACCATCGGATTGGTGAAAACTCCGATCCGATGGTATATTAATAGGGACTCCTGACTACATTAAAAGTCAACGGGGGACAATTGCATCAATATTGTGTCAATGTAAACGGATCCGTCCCCATTGACTTACACTGTAAGTCAGGACGGATCTGTTTGGCTCCGGACCGCCAGGCGGACACCAAAACGCTGCAAGCAGCGTTTTGGTGTCCGCCTCCAGAGCGGAATGGAGGCGGAACGGAGCCAAACTGATGCATTCTGAACGGATCCGCATCCCTTCAGAATGCATTGGGGCTAAACTGATACGTTTTGGGCCGCTTGTGAGAGCCTTGAAACGGATCTCACAGGCGGACCCAGAAACGGCAGTGTGAAAATAGCCTAAGACTCTTGATAAGATCCAGCCGGGATCGTTCATTTATGTGGTGGGGGGGGGGAATACTGAAGTTTTAAGACTTTTACTGGGTGGTATACAGATGCTAGCACGGTCTGCATTTGGAACACTCTCATAGTGGAGGATAACCACACAGCTCTTACCAATTTTGCAATGTCTTTTTACAAGCAGACACACTTGAAAACTGTAAATCAGTCGTCTGTAATACAAGGAAGAGCGCAGACAGGAGCCTGGACACAAATTACACTGATGGTCTAAATAGAAAACAAACAAAAAAATATCTTCTCGGCCCGCCAATAGCAGTTATGACATCATTAGACTTTATGGTCAATTAGCTTCTATGCAATGACTGTTAGTGTGGTCCAGGGTACGAGGGAGGGGCGGTAATATTGGGTAATCCCAGCACTTGGGGGCAGTGACGGTAAACAGAGGGCATTGCCTGTCATTAGGTTTTCTCAAAAAGAGTCTGATTTTGTGCATTTCCATAAGCCACGTACACGCCCTTAATTATTTTGATTTTTACGAGACTTAGCAACTTTTCCGCACAAATCAACCGGTTTAGAAAAATTAGAATTCACCGCGCAGCCATTACATGACTCGGAGGTAAACAAACGTGTTATCTGTAGGCTTTAAAGTAAAGCAATTAAAGATGACACTGATTAAAAGCACACAATATGGAAGACAGCCGCAAATTTGATGCAGATCCCCTCATTTACATGCTTCCCCTGCCCATCAAGCCACTTCTGACATCAAAGCACGCCGCCGCATTTAACCCCTTAGTCATCAGCCAGGGGAAAGCATTAAAGGCTGCAGATTTACTGGATTCTCGGACTCATTAAAGCTTGCATCAACTCGCTTCTTTGAAATAATAATTATTTTAGGGGCAGGAAAAGGAGACTTTTGTATTACTTACCAGTAAAGTCTCTTTCTCGCTCTTCCTTGGGGGACACAGGAAACCATGGGTATAGCTCTGCTCCCTAGGAGGCGTGACACTAAGCGAAAGCTGTAAGCCCCTCCTCCATCAGCTATACCCTTCAGCCTGGAGAAGAGACTGCCAGTTGCGTGTCCAAGTAGTGAAAGATAACCACCAACCGGAAAAAGAACTGTCGAGCCCCAACGGGGGCAACCAAGCCGGAACCACAACTGTAACCCAATGAAGGGCGGGTGCTGTGTCCCCCAAGGAAGAGCGAGAAAGAGACTTTACTGGTAAGTAATACAAAAGTCTCCTTTTCTCGCCCATATTCCTTGGGGGACACAGGAAACCATGGGACGTTCCAGAGCAGTCCCAGAAGGGAGGGACCAGAACAAACTCAACCAACGCCAGAGGCATCAATCAACTGCCGCCTGCAACACCAGACGGCCTAAAGCAGCGTCAGCCGACGCATGAGTATGCACCCTGTAGAACTTGGTGAAGGTGTGCAAGGAGGACCAAGTGGCCGCCTTGCAAATCTGCTCCGAAGAAGCCCGATTTCTCTGAGCCCAGGAAGCCCCGACCGCTCTAGTGGAGTGAGCGGTAACACCAAGGGGAGGAACCCTGCCCTTGGCGAGATAAGCCTCAGTAACAGCCATCTTGACAAAACGAGCGATAGCAACTTTGGATGCCGCCATCCCTCTGCGCGACCCTTCCGGGACCACAAAGAGCGAGTCAGTATGCCTGAAAGAGCTGGTTACTTCCAGGTAATCTTGAGCGCCCTGACAACGTCCAGGCGATGAAGCTTCCTCTCCCGCGGATGGGAAGGGGAAGGACACAAAGAGGGGAGAACGATGTCCTCGTTCAGATGAAAGGCGGAGACCACCTTAGGAAGGAAGGAAGGGACCGGACGAAGAACCACCTTGTCCTGGTGGAACACTAGGAAAGGTTCCAGACAGGAGAGTGCAGCCAATTCGGACACCCTCCGAAGAGAGGTGATGGCTACCAGGAAAATAACCTTGCAGGACAGAAGTCGCAAGGAAACCGTCCGCAGAGGCTCGAAAGGAGAAGCCTGGAGCGCTGAGAGAACCAGGTTCAGGTCCCAGGGCGGTGCCGGAGGGCGATACGGGGGAACCGCGTGAGCCACGCCCTGAAGGAAGGTCTTGACAGGACCAAGGGGGGCCAGTGGGCGCTGAAACAAAATGGACAGCGCAGATACCTGACCCTTCAAAGAACTAAGGCCTAGACCTTGGGCCAGTCCGCTCTGCAGGAAGGACAAAACGGTGGGGAGAGAAAAGCGGAGCGGAGGAATCCCCAGATCGGCACAGAACCCCAAAAAAGTCCTCCAGGTCCTATAATAGATCCTAGAAGAGGACGGCTTACGGGCGCGGATCATGGTGCGGACGACATCCGCAGAAAAACCCCTACGTGTCAGGACGGTGGTCTCAACAACCACGCCGTCAAACGTAGGGACCCTAAACGCGGGTGGAAGATCGGTCCCAGAGAGAGAAGATCTTCCCTGGCGGGCAGTGGCCAGGGCGCGTCTGCCAGGAGCAGCATGAGGTCGGCATACCAAGACCGGCGGGGCCAGTCCGGAGCGACCAGAATCACCGAGACGCCTTCCGCCGCGATCTTCCGAAGGACCTTGGGCAGGAGAGGGATGGGAGGGAATATGTATGGGCGCGCGAAGCCTCGCCAAGGAAGAACGAGGGCGTCGGCTCCGCAAGCTCCCGGATCCCTGGCCCTGGACAGATAGGCGGGGACCTTGTGATTGAATTTTGAGGCCATGAGGTCCACGTCTGGAATGCCCCAACGAAGGCAAATGGCCTCGAATACCTCCGGGTGAAGAGACCACTCGCCGGGGTCGACGGTGGTGCGACTGAGGAAGTCCGCCGCCCAATTGTCCACCCCTGGAATAAAAATTGCAGATAGGGCCGGGACGTGGGCTTCCGCCCAACGGAGAATGCTGGTGACCTCCCGCATCGCTGCAGCGCTGCGAGTGCCCCCCTGGTGGTTTATGTACGCCACGGCCGTGGCGTTGTCTGATTGTACACGAACTGGATGACCCTTCAGCAGATGAGTCCAGTGTCGTAGAGACAGAAGGGCCGCTCTCAGTTCCAGGACATTGATCGAGAGTTTGGACTCCGATGGAGACCAAATGCCCTGGACGGATCGGGGAGGAAACACGCCTCCCCAGCCCGAGAGACTGGCATCGGTTGTAACCACCAACCAGTTGAGTGGCAGAAAGGACCTGCCCAGAAGAGGGGACTGTAACCACCAGCGGAGAGATGACCGCACCGGAGGCGACAGATGGAAGGGATGATCCAGAGACTGCGGCGATTTGTCCCAGGAGGAGAGGATCGCCCGTTGGAGAGGGCGGGAGTGAAACTGCGCAAATGGGATCGCCTCGAAGCAGGCAACCATCTGCCCCAATACCCGCATGCAGAAGCGGAAGGACGGTCGACGGTGGAGAAGGAGACCCCGAACCGCCCCACGGAGGATCAGACGTTTTTCCGAGGGAAGACGTACCTCCGCCGCTCCCGTGTCTAAAAGCATTCCCAGGAAGACGAGTTGTCTGGAGGGGGGAAGGGAGGACTTGGGGAAGTTGATGACCCAACCAAACCTCGCCAGAGTCTCTAGAGTGAGATCCACGCTGGCAACCGCTTGAGAAAGGGACGGAGCCTTGATGAGGATATCGTCCAAGTACGGTAGCAGAAAAACACCCCTGGAACGGAGTAAGGCTAAAACCGGGGCCAGGACCTTGGTGAACACCCGGGGGGCTGTTGCCAGTCCAAAGGGAAGGGCGACAAATTGGAAGTGGAGGTCCCCCACGGCGAATCGAAGGAAGCGATGGTGACACTGGGCTACCGGAACATGGAGGTAGGCATCCTGTATATCGATGGAAGACATGAAATCTCCCTGCTCCAGGGAAGCCACCGCGGAGCGGAGGGACTCCATCCGAAACCGTCGAAGGAGGAGAAAACGGTTGAGCTTTTTGAGGTCCAAAATGGGCCGCACCGAACCTCCCTTCTTGGGAACTACAAAGAGGTTCGAGTAGAACCCTTGGAATCTTTCCTCTAGAGGAACGGGGGTAATCACCCCCCTGTCCAGTAAAGCTTGAACGGCCGCGGAGAACGCGGCCGCGTCTTTCGGGTCTCGCGTGGGGCGGGAGCGAAAGAACCGATCCGGAGGGAAGGATGCAAATTCGATTTTGTATCCGGAGGACACAATTTCGAGGGCCCAGGCGTCGGAGACGTGAGCCATCCAGACGTCCTTGAAAAGGAGGAGCCGGCCCCCCACCCGGGTGGGTGGGGGCGCGCCTTCAGGCAGAGGACTGTTTTGCCGCGGGTGTGCGGGCAGCCTGCGGCTTGCGCCAGGAGGGCTGCGCCCGAAAAAACGGCTTCCTACGCTTGTCCTGGGGAGGAGCCGAAGCGGCAGCTGTGGTGGGAGCCCCAGAGGCCCTGCGGGAGGACCGAAAACGAGACGCACCAGGGCGTCCGCGGGGGGCGCCCCTGGCTTGGGGTTGAGGAAGATGGGTGCTTTTACCACCCGTGGCCTCTGAAATAAGTTCGTCTAAGCGGACCCCGAAAAGGCGGGAACCCACAAACGGTAGCCCCGCCAAGGAACGTTTGGAGGCAGCGTCCGCTTTCCAGACCTTCAGCCAGAGCTCCCTCCTGACGGCAACTGCCAGGGCGGAGGAGCGCGCAATAAGGGCTCCCGCATCAAGGGAGGCCTCACAGACAAAATTCCCGGCCCGAATAATAAGCTGGGCCAAGGAACGTAGGTCCTGGATGGGGATGTCCGAGTCCAACTCCTGTTCCAGCTGCGTACCCCAAGCAGAGATTGCTTTCCCTGCCCAAGCAGAGGCAAAAACCGGTCTGAGGGCAGAACCGGAGGCAGCAAAAATGCCCTTGGACAGGGTCTCCATGCGACGGTCCTCCGCTGACTGAAGAGAGGACCCGTCGGGAACAGGGATGGCCGTGTTCTTTGACAGCCGGGCCACAGGGGGGTCTACCTTGGGTGGGGAAGACCAGGTGGCCACGACATCGGCTGGAAAAGGATAGCAAATGTCCAGCTTCTTTGGGTTGACAAAACGGGCGTCCGGGCGAGCCCAAGCCTTAGACACCACAGAGGAGAAATCAGAGTGGATTGGAAAGACTTTTGAGGCCTGCCTGGGTCTGATAAAGGAGACGCTAGCTGCGTCCGAGCTAGGGGGGTCATCCTGCACCTTAAAGGTGTCACGTATATCAGAGATGAGTTGACCCATCGCTGAGGCTAGCTTGGACGGCAGGGCCGAGTCCATTTCCAAATCTGAAGCCGCCAATTCACCTTCAGAGAGCGAATCCTTTGGAGAGGAGAGGCTCGTCTGGGTGCGCACGCGTGGCGGGGAGAGGGAGGCATCCGAGGAGGAGGCTCGCTCTACTCTAATACGCTTCTGAGAGTGCCTAGCTCGGGAGGGGTCACTAGGAGAAGATGAACCCGCTGCAGCGGCAGAAGCAGTGGACCCGGAGGGCGCGACAGTCAGAGTGGCGTCCTGCGGGGTAGGTGGCCTGTCTATTAGGCGGCCCACGACATGAGTGAGGCTTTCCACGGCCTGGGACAGGGATCTAGCCCAGTCAGGCGGGTCAGAGGAAGCAGGGAGCGACACAGCGGGCGACTGAGGCTGCGGTGGAGCTCGGCATGCAGTACAGTGCGGATCAGACTGCCCCCGGGGAAAGGGTTCCCTACAAGCGGTACAGGCATGGTACCATGGCTTGGCGGCTGCAGAAGGGTCTGACATGGTGGAAAGATGTTGCACTTTAAAGCAACAGTACTGTGGCACGGAGGGGGTTAAACAGTCCTACCAGACCCGATGATACAAGCGGCAGCTGTAAGGGGAACAGACTGAGGAGGCTGTGGAGGAGAGGCAGCAGCACGGAGCTGAAAGGCTTCAGGATCGCACGGCAGAGAGATGAACCCGGAAGTAGCGGAGCGCAGCAGCACGGAGCTGGATGTGTAAGGAAGCTCCGCCCCCCCTCTGCCGCGCTGAAGCCGAAGCAGAGCCGCGCGCGCGCGGCAAAATGATTTTAACCCCCAAGGATGTTGAAATGCCGGCCCTGACATGGCGCCGTTCATGCCAGGAAAACGGCTCCCACCGCGCCTAGATGTAGCAGACGGCTTGCATGTCTGCAGCCGTCCCCTGTAAGGCAGCGTTCTAGGACTTGCCCAGATAGACTGCCCTCCAACTATGCCCGGTAACGTCCCGATATGCGGGCGGGGGGGGGGGGGGGGGGGGGGGGGGGGGGGGGGCGGCGGGGGGGTGGGTTGTCCGCAGCAGTGGTCAACAGTGGCCATGTTGGTAGCAGCGGTGGGAGGGAGGAAGGGGAGGCTGGAGCAGCCACTCTCACCATATGCTGTCTTCGCCCTCAGTCCATCCAGCGGGGTCGCCCCTTCAGCTCCTGGCACCGCGGTGGCAGGAAGCCGGGGGAGGGACTTGGCGTGCGGGCGACCCTGAGCTGGCGGGACGCAGGGGAGCGAGGCTGCCCTGGTCCACCTTGTCTTCTGTGGGGGAGGCGGCAGTGCGGAATTACCGGCACTGGCGCAACTCAACCCCGGGAGAAACAGAGGGGTCTAATGCGCCTCTGTTGTCCCTGTAGGTAGAAAAAAACCGAGTTAAAAACAACAAATACGTAAAAAATAAAAATCATAGGATAACAACCCTGCATAAGCAGGGGGTGTCTTGCCTCCTTGGACACTAAGCAAAAACTGGCAGTCTCTTCTCCAGGCTGAAGGGTATAGCTGATGGAGGAGGGGCTTACAGCTTTCGCTTAGTGTCACGCCTCCTAGGGAGCAGAGCTATACCCATGGTTTCCTGTGTCCCCCAAGGAATATGGGCGAGAAAGGTTTTTTTTCCGACTGTGTGTGGTTTAAACAGGAAGAGCCCGTTTTACTTCTGAAGCGCTGGCTGCCTCTGGCCCCATCTGGCAACCTCAACCGCTAAACAGACCATAATGGCGACCCTATCATTACAATGGTTTTGACCCAAAAAATATTAAAATAAAGTAGGACACATTTGACAGCTTTATCTCTGGTGAGTAATATATGTACTTAGAATGACGTCAGACAATAGCTATACAGGCAATTCCATGATACACAGTGTATTAGGATACGCGTTGTCCCATGTACTCGTCTGCTCTTATACTTACCACGCACATGATGTAAGACAGGATTGCTCCAGAGGAACCAATGAGAGCACCAACGATGGTCAGCAAGTTGTTATTCAGCAGGAATCCTTCAGCACACAGGGCCCATCCAGAATAACTGTTCAGCACTGTAATGACCACAGGCATGTCAGCTCCACCAATGGCTGCCGTCAGGGTGACGCCCTGTGACAAACACAAAAAGGACACTGACTGATGGCGTATCCTGAATCTGATAGGTGGGGCCAGACTCTCGGCACCCCCATCAATTAGCCATATAAAATGGCCTCTACAAAGTTAACCAGACATGGTTCGGAGTTTTGTAGCCGTTGTGACTGGTATTACAAGTCCTTTCAGCTTCATTTTATAACAGGAAAAGGGACTAGGCGGTAATATCAGACACAGCTTTTTACTTTTTTCATACAGATTGGAGGTCTGACGCCCAGAACACCCACCGATCAGCTGTTCGAGGAGAACAAGGCTCTCAGGCTGCTGCCTCCTAACAGCTTACCAAGCATGGCGCCGTACATTGTATAGTGGCTGAGATTGGTATTGCAGCTATTCATGTGAATGGAGCTGAGCTGCACCTAGGTAGATGAACACCACTTCAATGGCCTAGTGTAGGCTGCCAGAAGCTACTGAATCTTTCCAGAAGATAGGTCATCAGTATAAAAAAAAAAAGTCATAAAACACCTTTAAAAGTATGGAGGGGAAGAAGTACTCAGTGGAGAGCCAGTGCCCCTTCAAATAGCTGAGGGTGCAGAGTCCCTACCAATCTTATACTGATGGCCTATTGTAACGATAACATCTGCCTGTGTCTATTGTGGTCATCAGAAAAAGTCACATATTGCTGCACTGGGGGCCGAAGTATCTATAAGTTCAACCAAAATCTGCTCTAATGTGCTGTAAAGAGAATCTCCACCTTGTCATTTCTGGGTCCATACTGGAGGGTAATGCCAAGTCCTCCACAGACTGCAAATTTTTGAAAGATTTAACACAAAAGGGGTTGTCCCAGGCTAGGGAAAAGTGGGGCACAAGCAAAGGGTGGTGTAAAATAAGACAATAAGCATTACTTACCTGTTAAATCACCCACACACAATGCCACCGCCCTTCCGTTCTCCCTGCCGGTCTCTTTACGGGGCTTGCAGCGCCGACATCACATCGACATTTGATCACTGCAGTCAACTGAGGCTATTAAAAGGCTGATCACGAGTGTTTGACATGATACCACCGCTGCAGCCCTGTACACGGAGATCGGGGGTAGAACCGGAACAGCAGCCCTGACGAAGCAGGCAATTCAAGACAAGTAATGCATATTTAGTTATTTTACACCCTCCACCTATCTGTACCCAACTTTTTGCTAATCTTGGATAGTCCTTGTCAACGTGGTGCTTAGTCCTAAACATCTAGGAGTTGCTACAGAATTACAATTTTCCTATAACCATGCCTTTTTATCTCTTTCCCACTATATTAACCCCACAAAATTGCCTTGTAGTACTTTTCTGCCTTCAGTTCAATGGCAATTCTTTCTTGGCTTGAAGTCCAGCATTAACAGACACAGAGTGTATGAAGGTTGAGCTTCCTGGGAAACCAGACTGTCAAACATGACTAGGCTTAGGTCTCCCAAGCAGCAGGATGACTATTCGTCCACACATCTGGTCGTGACCTACCATAACAGCAGAGAGGGCGGTCACAGAGCCCAGGCATGTCATGCCGGTTGTGTAGCTTGGGTCCAGCATGTATGGGATCATACCACCAACACTGGCAGCAAGTAAACCAGCATTCAACGCATGTCTTCCTGGCAGCAGCAGGGGAGCAGAGTTGAGGACACCTGGCAAAGAAAAGAAGCGGCAATGTTACCCAGTGGAGTATGGATAGGTCCTTACAAGCAAAAAGTACAGCCTTTTTCCACACTTCCCTAACTAATTCTCCCAGCACTGGGCACATCTGCCATCTTGTGCCTCAAGCCCAGTATTAATACAAGACTTCCTCCACGCGATCATATTTATTTTGCAGTCTGCCAATTGTGGACCCACAAAATACGGATTCCATCTCTGTTGCATCAGCATTTTCTGCAGACCCATTGACTTCACTAGGTCTGTGGTCCACATTTTGCAGCCATGTATAGGACATGTTCCACCTTTCTGCGCAACAGACATATGTCCTTTCAGCGAAAAGATAGAATATGTCCGCAAAATGTGGACCATGGACCCATTGAAGCAAATGGGTCCACCAAAAAAAATAAAAAAATGCAGATGGCAGAACGCAAAACGGATATGGTCGTGTGCATGAGCCTAATTGTGACCTCTGAACTACTAATCCAGTAACACTTCTGCCATCTAGTGCTTCAGGCCTAACATTAATACACTGCTCAAAAAAATAAAGGGAACACAAAAATAACATCCTAGATCTGAGTTAATTAAATATTCTTCTGAAATACTTTGTTCTTTACATAGTTGAATGTGCTGACAACAAAATCACACAAAAATTAAAAAATGAAATCAAATTTTTCAACCCGTGGAGGTCTGGATTTGTAGTCACACTCAAAATTAAAGTGGAATAACACACTACAGGCTGATCCAACTTTGATGTAATGTCCTTAAAACAAGTCAAAATGAGGCTCAGTAGTGTGTGGCCTCCACGTGCCTGTATGACATCCCTACAACGCCTGTGCATGCTCCTGATGAGGTGGCGGACGGTCTCCTGAGGGATCTCCTCCCAGACCTGGACTAAAGCATCTGCCAACTCCTGGACAGTCTGTGGTGCAACGTGACGTTGGTGGATAGAGCGAGACATGATGTCCCAGATGTGCTCAATTGGATTCAGGTCTGGGGAACGGGCGGGCCAGTCCATAGCATCAATGCCTTCGTCTTGCAGGAACTGCTGACACACTCCAGCCACATGAGGTCTAGCATTGTCTTGCATTAGGAGGAACCCAGGGCCAACCGCACCAGCATATGGTCTCACAAGGGGTCTGAGGATCTCATCTCGGTACCTAATGGCAGTCAGGCTACCTCTGGCGAGCACATGGAGGGCTGTGCGGCCCTCCAAAGAAATGCCACCCCACACCATTACTGACCCAATGCCAAACCGGTCATGCTGGAGGATGTTGCAGGCAGCAGAACGTTCTCCACGGCGTCTCCAGACTCTGTCATGTCTGTCACGTGCTCAGTGTGAACCTGCTTTCATCTGTGAAGAGCACAGGGCGCCAGTGGCGAATTTGCCAATCTTGGTGTTCTCTGGCAAATGCCAAACATCCTGCACGGTGTTGGGCTGTAAGCACAACCCCCACCTGTGGACGTCGGGCCCTCATATCACCCTCATGGAGTCTGTTTCATACCGTTTGAGCAGACACATGCACATTTGTGGCCTGCTGGAGGTCATTTTGCAGGGCTCTGGCAGTGCTCCTCCTGTTCCTCCTTGCACAAAGGCGGAGGTAGCGGTCCTGCTGCTGGGTTGTTGCCCTCCTACGGCCTCCTCCACGTCTCCTGATGTACTGGCCTGTCTCCTGGTAGCGCCTCCATGCTCTGGACACTACGCTGACAGACACAGCAAACCTTCTTGCCACAGCTCGCATTGATGTGCCATCCTGGATAAGCTGCACTACCTGATCCACTTGTGTGGGTTGTAGACTCCATCTCATGCTACCACTAGAGTGAAAGGACCGCCAGCATTCAAAAATGACCAAAACATCAGCCAGGAAGCATAGGAACTGAGAAGTGATCTGTGGTCACCACCTGCAGAACCACTCCTTTATTGGGGGTGTCTTGCTAATTGCCTATAATTTCCACCTGTCGTCTATCCCATTTGCACAACAGCATGTGAAATTGATTGTCACTCAGTGTTGCTTCCTAAGTGCACAGTTTGATTTCACAGAAGTGTGATTGACTTGGAGTTACATTGTGTTGTTTAAGTGTTCCCTTTATTTTTTTGAGCAGTGTATAATAGTGAGCCTCTGGACTACTAATCCAGCAACACAGCTGAGGATAAATATTCAGACCTATTCCAGTATATGGGATTTGGAGCAATGAATTTATTGTGATGGTTCAGTACACATGGAATTTAAAAATGAAATTATACCCCAAATAAAGTTATGGAAAAGTCAACTTCTGCGCTTTTCATACCTCTAGAGTCTGTGTGTTCTCTCTGTAAACATGGTCTCTTCTAACGCCGGTGCCCGCCTCAATCAGTGCATTTATGAGATGGCATCATGGAGGAGTATATGCTCCCCTGCAGCTGCCATCCTATCAGACGCCTCAAAATGGTCTTGAGACATTTGAAAATGCATCTAATTGGTCACCATGAACCAGCAGCATGTAGTCCTCTAATAAGAGAATCTGTCCCAAAGACAGATCCCCTGACATCATAGAGGGGACATTATGGAAAGACACTCGGCATCATTGACCCTGCCCAGCTATGCATTAAACAGCCGACCATTGATGTGTTTTTCCGTGTCCATAGGAGGTATTACACAATTTACACCTCTGATGAATGCCACTTCACAGGAATACAATGCATCCGTCATCCATAGTATCGCGTAATCAAAAAACATAAGTACGTTTGTTTTCTACTGGACATCTCTGTATGGAACAGCAACAGTACACCATCCATTTGAATAGTGATCTACAGATCCCTTTGAGATATGTGCTGGAACTTTCTAAACAAATATGGCAAAATGTAGTATACTGCCACCCCGCCCCTTTAATGCTAACCAGTGTACTGTACTATAAGACAGCACAATGTTTTCTGGTTGGGGTCCACATTGTCAGACTGAACCAACCCCAAGAGCTGAAAATAAAACTTAAAGGGGTCTTAACAACTGAAATACTGTATTTATGGCATATGGAAAATATAGTACATACCATAAATGTCTGGTTACACTTTCAGGACTCCCATCTAACGGGAGAATACATGAAAAAAAAACGTGTGACCAGCGCCAAGATAGACATACATGTCTATTACCAGATGTTTTGGGGGCCACCAGGTTGTGCACCCCGGTCTGCAGCACATCCAACCTGCCGCCACTGTATTATATCCATTTTTATGTAGTAAGCAAAAAAGGACTACTGGCTTCACTGAAGCTGTGAGGAGGATAGTAACATAGTAACAAAGTATATAAGGCCGAAAAAAGACATTTGTCCATTCGGTTCGGCCTGTTATCCTGCAAGGATAAAATGTTTTCTGCTTTAAAACCCGCCACACGTTATAGAAATGTAGAGCCTACGCCAAGAGGTAATAACCCAGCTCAGCAGGCTGAGCGCAGTCTTTGGGGAAGGGTTATTTAATATGATTTGGCAGAATAGTAGGACACAAGCCCTGGACAGAGATATATGCGAGCCGAGGTTCTGATCTGCGAGATGTGTATCTTTTACTTAATTGATGAGCTTAATACAAGCCGTTATCAAAGTTTTATGCTAACAGCGCAGCTCGCCGTCTGCCAAGAAGCTGTAGCTGGACCAAAAATATTCAGCAAGATCTTGGAACAATTTAGAAGGGCCATTATCGATTATTGTACAGATTACATAACAGGCAGGCCTATTTCTACAGACGCCGGGTTCACTGGCCAGTCAGTCCAACCGTAAAAGCCATTTCCAATAGTTGTATAGTAAAGGGTGTTGGTCTTAATTTACCCTGCAGTATCCGAAGACGCCACAAATGTATTACGAGGTGCCTGCTCCTTAATAAATGTATGCATCTTAGGCTACTTTCACACTTGCGTTTGTGGTTCCGCTTGTGAGATACATTTGATGGCTCTCACAAGCGGCCCCGAACGATCCTTTCATCCCCAATGCATTCTGAATGGATAAGGATCCGCTCAGAATGCATCAGTTTGGCTCCGTTCCGCCTCCATTCCGCTCTGTAAGCCGACACCAAAACGCTGCTTGCAGCGTTTTGGTGTCCGCCTGGCCGTGCGGAGCCAAACGGATCCGTCCAGACTTACAATGCAAGTCAATGGGGACGGATCTGTTTGACGTTGACACAATATGGTGCGATTGCAAACGGATCCGTCCCCCATTGACTTTCAATGTAAAGTCAGGACGGATCCGTCTGACTAACAATTAGACTTACTTTTTTTTTTTTTACATAGAATGCAGACGGATCCGTTCTGAACGGATACCATCGTTTGCATTATAGGTGCGGATCCATCTGTGCAGATACCAGACGGATCCGCACCTAACGCAAGTGTGAAAGTAGCCTTAAGCTGTCCGTGCGCCAGAAAAGTAATCTATTACAGCATAGAGCTAGAGTAGGTTTCTGGCATAATGTGCACCCATTTTCAGACGCACACGTGGCCTGCCTCCTCATGCCCACTCTTCGGTAAGGTGTCAGAAAAGGCTAAAAAGGCGTACATTTTGTGGCAACTTTTCTACGCTGGAAAGCTGGCATACAGCGTTAATAAATCTCCCCCTTAATGCCTGGCAGTGCTGATTAAAAATGAAACATGCATTTCTTACCCCAATCAATCCATTGCGCCATTTTACAGAAATCAGTGTTTCGAAGGCTAAGTAAATTAGTGCTTAAGGGCACTGAGGGTGGGTTATAGCCATTCAGTGCACCTTAGCTCTTCTGCGTGTCTT
Organism: Bufo bufo; assembly: GCF_905171765.1. Lineage (NCBI taxonomy): Eukaryota > Metazoa > Chordata > Amphibia > Anura > Bufonidae > Bufo > Bufo bufo. Next base: position 86,169,290 of record NC_053390.1, read on the forward strand.
TGGAAGCAAAGCGGAGGAGCAAAGGTGCACAGATTGGCTTGGGCCCGCCCTCAGTGCACTTAGAGTGCTCATTTGCAAATGGATTAAAAGTACTTTTCTTCAGAATGAAGCAACGGATCGCCAAGTGAAAGGTATCATTGCATTCAGCTGAGCTAGTGCCTGGTATATCAGTGAATTTCCTGGTGACAGATTCCCTTTAGGGCTTGTTCATACGACCATATGGCTTTTTCAGGGTTTTGCGGGCGGTTTTTAACGGACCCGTTTTTTGTTTCAGTAGCGTTTCCAGTTCCATTCCGTTTTTCCGTTCCGTTTTTTCCGTATGGCATATACAGTATACAGTAATTACATAGAAAAAACTGGGCTGGGCATAACATTTTCAATAGATGGTTCCACAAAAACAGAACAATAGCAATAATAGGACATGTTCTATCTTTGAACGGAAAAACGGAAACGGAATGCATACGGAGTACATTACGTTTTTTTTGCGGAACCATTGAAATGAATGGTTCCGTATACGGACCGTATATGGAACAAAAAAAACGGCCCGTATACGGAACGCAAAAACGTTCGTGTGAACGAGCCCTTAAAGTAGCACTCCCACAAAAATGATTATTCTCTGACCTGCTAGAAAGGTACATGATGTAAACTGTAGTGAAGGTCATTTTCTTACCATTGACTGTATTTGTGAGTTATAACCTCCCTTCTGATTCTCAGCTGTGTCATGTGACCAACAATTAAACTTTCCAACTGACACAGGACAGGAAGTTACTTCTCTATTCATTCCTATGAGACGGACATTGGGGCTCCTTTAGGAATACATAGAGAAATTGGCTTCCTGTTCGCACATTAGATGCAGTGTTATTTGGAGAGGGAGAGTGCTGGTCACATGACACAGCTGAGACTCAGAAGAGAGGCTATAACTAACAAATACAGACACTGGTAAGAAGATTACCTTCACTACAGTTTACATCTGGTATTTTTCCAGTCAGAAAATACAAATTTTTGTGGGGGTGGTTATTTAAGCCTCACCTTGAAAACTATAGAAACCCAATCATGCCAAAGATCTGGGTGTTCCATAGTCATCATGTACGTATATTTTGTATGATGTTGCTAACTGGAGGCAGAAAGCATCCCATCTCCGTCACATGAGACATATGGCTGCTATACTTGATACTTTGCTGGCTTCCCCGGGATAACCTGCTTTATAATAAAGCTGAACTCTATTGACTTGCGCCCTTCTTTATGTTACCATGTTCAAACCCCGCCATACTGACCCAATCACATTTCTGTCTTGTGGTATTAGATCAAATCCCACGGCAGACGGCAGATCTGACCCCGCAAAATCGCTTTGCTATCATAGTCAAAACCAAGAATAAAAGGTTTTGAAGGAAACAGATGGCAGCATTTTGGGGACCACTAAACCCAATTAAAGGATTATTTATAGAACTTGCACGTCTGACATTTACATTGCTGGAGAACGCTGGGTGGTGAGAGGGGGGAAGACAGAGCTTTGGTGCCAGGATGCAAAAATCTACATACAGCCAACACAAAGTAAAACACATGTACTGGAAAATTGCTCCCAGATCCCTTTATATATGACACCTGGAGCACCAGTCATTGTTACCAGGAAGCTCGCTGTATATCTGCTTATCTAATAGAGATTATTAAATGTGTCGCCCCCTCAAAAATATTCTAAAAAATTTTCAAACCAGCCCCTAAATCCTAATACTTTAAACTTACTCAGTTATTCAATAAAATCTATTGGTATAGTGCCACCTGCTGTTTGTTCTTTTCCTCATTTCTTTGTCCACCTTGGTGGATGGACAATGCTCCGTTCCATCCTTCAACCGCCACCAGACCTCCCTGTGAAAGTTACAGGGAGAGAGCTGCAGCAGGAAGGACAAGCCCCTGAGCTGTGATAGGATGAAGCTGCACCGGAAAGGACAAGCCCCTGAGCTGTGATAGGATGAAGCTGCACCGGAAAGGACAAGCCCCTGAGCTGTGATAGGATGAAGCTGCAGCGGAAAGGACAAGCCCCTGAGCTGTAAAAGGGAGAAAGCTACAGCAGAATGGACACACCCCCTGAGCGTCCAGCTTGAAATAAATCTAGCAGAGCATTTGCAGCAATTATTGTGGAGATCTCTGGACCCATGTGAGGTAGAGGGCTAGTTCTAGCTTTGTTAGAGAGAGAGATGGTTAAGTATTATATGATGTCTGATTTTTATTTTTTACATTAATCAAGGGATAACCCCTTTAACCACCTCCGGACCGCCTAACGCAGGATCGCATTCCGGAGGTGGCAGCCCTGCGCAGAGTCACGCATATATGCGTCATCTCGCGAGACGCGAGATTTCCTGTGAACGCGCGCACACAGGCGCGCGCGCTCACAGGAACGGAAGGTAAGAGAGTTGATCTCCAGCCTGCCAGCGGCGATCGTTCGCTGGCAGGCTGGAGATGTGTTTTTTTTAACCCCTAACAGGTATATTAGACGCTGTTTTGATAACAGCGTCTAATATACCTGCTACCTGGTCCTCTGGTGGTCCCCTTTGTTTGGATCGACCACCAGAGGACACAGGTAGCTCAGTAAAGTAGCACCAAGCACCACTACACTACACCCCCCCCCCCCCCCCCCCCCCCCCGTCACTTATTAACCCCTTATTAGCCCCTGATCACCCCATATAGACTCCCTGATCACCCCCCTGTCATTGATTACCCCCCTGTCATTGATCAACCCCCTGTAAAGCTCCATTCAGACGTCCGCATGATTTTTACGGATCCACTGATAGATGGATCGGATCCGCAAAACGCATCCGGACGTCTGAATGAAGCCTTACACGGGCGTGATCAATGACTGTGGTTATCACCCCATATAGACTCCCTGATCACCCCCCTGTCATTGATTACCCCCCTGTAAAGCTCCATTCAGATGTCCGCATGATTTTTACGGATGCACTGATAGATGGATCGGATCCGCAAAACGCATCCGGACGTCTGAATGAAGCCTTACAGGGGCATGATTAATGACTGTGGTTATCACCCCATATAGACTCCCTGATCACCCCCCTGTCATTGATCACCCCCCTGTCATTGATCACCCCCCCTGTCATTGATCACCCCCCCTGTCATTGATCACCCCCCCTGTCATTGATCACCCCCCCTGTAAGGCTCCATTCAGACATTTTTTTGGCCCAAGTTAGCGGAATTATTTTTTTTTTTTCTTACAAAGTCTCATATTCCACTAACTTGTGTCAAAAAATAAAATCTCACATGAACTCACCATACCCCTCACGGAATCCAAATGCGTAAAATTTTTTAGACATTTATATTCCAGACTTCTTCTCACGCTTTAGGGCCCCTAGAATGCCAGGGCAGTATAAATACCCCACATGTGACCCCATTTTGGAAAGAAGACACCCCCAGGTATTCCGTGAGGGGCATATTGAGTCCATGAAAGATTGAAATTTTTGTCCCAAGTTAGCGGAACGGGAGACTGAGAAAAAAATTAAAAATATCAATTTCCGCTAACTTGTGCCAAAAAAAAAAAATTTCTATGAACTCGCCATGCCCCTCATTGAATACCTTGGGGTGTCTTCTTTCCAAAATGGGGTCACATGTGGGGTATTTATACTGCCCTGGCATTCTAGGGGCCCCAAAGCGTGAGAAGAAGTCTGGTATCCAAATGTCTAAAAATGCCCTCCTAAAAGGAATTTGGGCCCCTTTGCGCATCTAGGCTGCAAAAAAGTGTCACACATCTGGTATCGCCGTACTCAGGAGAAGTTGGGGAATGTGTTTTGGGGTGTCATTTTACATATACCCATGCTGGGTGAGATAAATATCTTGGTCAAATGCCAACTTTGTATAAAAAAAAAAAAATGGGAAAAGTTGTCTTTTGCCAAGATATTTCTCTCACCCAGCAAGGGTATATGTAAAATGACACCCCAAAACACATTGCCCAACTTCTCCTGAATACGGCGATACCACATGTGTGACACTTTTTTGCAGCCTAGGTGGGCAAAGGGGCCCATATTCCAAAGAGCAGCTTTAGGATTTCACAGGTCATTTACCTACTTACCACACATTAGGGCCCCTGGAAAATGCCAGGGCAGTATAACTACCCCACAAGTGACCCCATTTTGGAAAGAAGACACCCCAAGGTATTCCGTGAGGGGCATGGAGAGTTCCTAGAATTTTTTATTTTTTGTCACAAGTTAGTGGAAAATGCAGATTTTTATTTTTTATTTTTTTTTTCATACAAAGTCTCATATTCCACTAACTTGTGACAAAAAATAAAAAACTTCCATGAACTCACTATGCGCATCAGCGAATACCTTGGGGTCTCTTCTTTCCAAAATGGGGTCACTTGTGGGGTAGTTATACTGCCCTGGCATTCTAGGGGCCCAAATGTGTGGTAAGGAGTTTGAAATCAAATTCTGTAAAAAATGACCTGTGAAATCCGAAAGGTGCTCTTTGGAATATGGGCCCTTTTGCCCACCTAGGCTGCAAAAAAGTGTCACACATCTGGTATCTCCGTACTCAGGAGAAGTTGGGGAATGTGTTTTGGGGTGTCATTTTACATATACCCATGCTGGGTGAGAGAAATATCTTGGCAAAAGACAACTTTTCCCATTTTTTTTATACAAAGTTGGCATTTGACCAAGATATTTATCTCACCCAGCATGGGTATATGTAAAAAGACACCCCAAAACACATTCCTCAACTTCTCCTGAATACAGAGATACCAGATGTGTGACACTTTTTTGCAGCCTAGGTGGGCAAAGGGGCCCATATTCCAAAGAGCACCTTTCGGATTTCACTCGTCATTTTTTACAGAATTTGATTTCAAACTCCTTACCACACATTTGGGCCCCTAGAATGCCAGGGCAGTATAACTACCCCACAAGTGACCCCATTTTGGAAAGAAGTATAAACAAAAAAAAGTAAAAATGTCAGCAGCAATGAAATACCACCAAATGAAAGCTCTATTAGTGAGAAGAAAAGGAGGTAAAATTCATTTGGGTGGTAAGTTGCATGACCGAGCAATAAATGGTGAAAGTAGTGTAGGTCAGAAGTGTAAAAAGTGGCCTGGTCTTTCAGGGTGTTTAAGCACTGGGGGCTGAAGTGGTTAAAGTAAAGCATGATTATTCTGTACTTTGTGGGAGGCCATGGGGCACACTCACCTTGAAGTTTTCCGTAGGCCACGAGAGAGCCGCTGAAAGTGACACCGCCAATATACGTGCCGAGGTAAGCCACAATCTTCGTGAGATTGGCAGCTGGATCTGTTGCAAAGTGTGGGTACTCAATCATGTACTCGGCTACACAGGTGAGGACAGCAGCCAGACCGACTAAGCTGTGGAAGGCCGCCACCAGCTGGGGCAGGTCAGAGATCTGGATACGCTTGGCGATGGTCAGACCTGGTAGTGCGAGAACCAAGAAGACATTAGACGTTATTGGAGCTGCAGACTGATTCAGGAGGGTCTGTGGAACTGCAATGAGTCGTTAGCAGGTGTGGCTAATAATACACAAATATAATATGACGTATACCTATAAAGCTCTTGCGTATAACTGAAAGAACAGAGCAGCATGCATCCTTATTCCTGTTATCAAGGCAATAGAAAGCTGATGCCAGTGTGAACACAGCCTAAGACGACACCACTGAATCCAGATCAACAGTATAAATCCAGTGGTCAGACTCAAATTTCTTCAGTAAATACACATCAGATTTTTTTTTTTCCGACTTGTATTTTAATCCTCGTGAAGATACCCATAGAGGATATTCGGCATGTACTGTAAGTAATAACATCAGGTGATGACCTTATGGGGTTCAGCATTTAACACTTGCAGCGCTGTGGGGTCCTGGATTACAAAGGGACCAAGGAAAACATCAGCATGAAGAACGTGTGTTCTCCCTGTGTTTGCACAGTTTCCTCTCAAGCTGCAAAAAGCAGACTGGCATGTTAATCCCCATCACACTGGCCCTGGTGTACGTGCAGATGGTGACACCCTTTGTACAGAGCCCCAGAATGCGTTAGTGCTATGTAAGCAATGGGAGTAAATAAGACGAAGATCTATATAGCCTGCTGAAAGGACGGACATGTATACAGTGGTTAACCGAGTGTTTATGGCTCATGCACACGACCATATATCCGTGTCTGATCCACATTTTTTGCAGATTACTTGCGGACCCATTCAATTCTATGGTGCTGCAAAAAATGCAGAAGACAGCACACGGGTGTCATCCGTGTGTTGTCCGCATTTGTGTGGATGTTCCGCAAATTATAGAGCGTGACCTATTATTGTCCATCTGCGGACAAAAATAGGCGTTTCTACAGTAGGGCCCGAGGAAAGTGTGGGCAGACCGCAAAACAGCAATGGCCGTGTGCACGAAGCCTTAATGGTAGTAACTGGCCAGCAAGACCTATAGATTTAGGGGTCATTGATTCCCGTGTTACAGTTTTTACTACAGTCTTTCGAAAATTAAGCCAACATTGCAGTGTATTAGGGTTTGCATGGAGGCAAAGGTCTTTTCACAACCTCTGCAGATAATATGACTTGATGGCGAGGGCTGGATACTCGTGCGGGAAGCGCACAGCTGCAGGACCTGACAACGTTCTCAGCGTTCTGGATTATTTGCCGATTGAAGATAAAAGGGCCTGTTCAGGGATCATGCCATCAAAAGGCACGACATTCCAGCTTTCTACCCAAGAACAAGTCAGCAACATGCCTTAGAGGAAGGGAGGCGTGCGGCAATCGTTTGGAAAAGTTTGTTCCTTCTAAAATAACTCTCCATTACTTCAAAGGAGCAACCGAGACAAGACAGACAATAAAAAAATATGTATAATGGAGGAGGGGCAGCACGAACCTCTACAGGACTGCAGGCCCATTATGTAAACCTGTCAGGGTGAATTAATACAGCATTTGTACCGAAAATAACTTTACATCTTGCAGGTCGGTCGTGTAAAATGTGCCTCACCTCTACGCAGAGCGGCGGTCATTACACAGGATTTACTAACCAATATTACAATACCGCCTGTCTATTGAGGAGCCCAACCCAAATTGTAAAAACAGCCATATATTAGTCCTCAGACATCAAGGCAGCAGCTGAAGTTTAGCAATTAGGTTTGCTTTTTAGAGACATGTCTTTTTTTTTCCTGTTCTGGTGTGGCAGCCATTTTGTAAATATGTCAACTGGAAGTGCAGCCATTTTGATTGGTTTCTTAAAAACAGATTGCAAAATTGTCACTTTTATTGAACAAGCATGCTGACAAATTGATAGCCAGTTTCTAAAAAGTTGGCCCAAACAAGGCCATCAAAATGGCTGCTCTTCTGGTTTACAATTTTCCAAAAATGGCCACCACTACAAAAACTCTGATTTCTCCAAGCAATACAAAAAGACAGCTTTTGCTGTTACTTACCTTTTGGTAATGGCCTTCGTCTGTAAACCATAGTTAACCATCTTTAAGCTTTTAAACACTTAGGCGGCATTTACATGGATCCACAAAACACAGGCATCGGCCATGTGCACCCTGCATCACGGTGCGGACCCACCGACTTCAGGGATTCCCATGTGCTTCTATGTCCTTACTGTTGCACCGAAAAAGATAGAACATATCCTCTTTGGCCACATCTTGTGGATCGTGGAGCGACTGAAGTCAATGTGAGGTGCACATGGCCAGTGCCTGTGCTCCGCGGATCTGTGGTCGGCAAAATGGGCATGACCGCCACACGGTCGCGTGCATGCGGCCTAAGGCTGAGGCTACACCGACTTGCAGCAGTGCAACATAAGGCAGTCATGTTGAGCTACTACATCTCAACCATTCATAGCAAAGGAGCAGCAATGCAACCCACAAGTTCCCGACTGTGGGCAGCAAACCAACCCTGTTCAACTTGTACCTTGCAGGGCAGCATTTGCAATCTTAGGACCCATGAACACGACCGTATGTATTTTATACGGATGACGTCCATGTGCATTCCGTATTTTGGGGAACGGAACAGCTTGCCCCTAATAGAACAGTACTATCCTTGTCCGTAATGTGGACAATAATAGAACATGTTCTATTTTTTTGAGGAACGGACATATAGGGAAACAGAATGCACACAGAGTAACTTCTGTTTTTTTTTTTTGCGGACCCATTCAAATGAATGAATACGGTCCGCAAAAAAAAAACAACGTTTGTGTGCATGAGCCCTTAACGTCACACAGCCCATCAGTCGCCATGTAGCCCTGGCCTAATGCCACTTCTGGAATACACCGGAGGCCAGTGCTAGAGGATATGGAATGCAAATAACAAATCTCAGCATTGTCTGAATAGCTCTGGCCAGGAGTCCACAACTACCAATCAAACTGTAAAAACAGCACAAAGTTAGAAAGATAAAAAAAACACAGATAAAATAGTAAAGTACTTACCAATAGTGCCACCAAACGCCATAGCTCCTGACATCTGGGCTAACAATTCTGGGGTTGGCTTCAGGGCCCCTAAAGTTGCTGCAATTCCTCCAGCGACTCCTATCATACCCAGCGTGTTACCCAGACGGGCAGTGCCTTGAGTGGAGAGGCCAGCCAGGGCACCGACGCAGCACAAGCCAGAGCCCAGGTATATCATCTGAAACACAGCCACGGCAGAGGAATTAGAATTCACTTTGAACGACCCATCCTTATGTAATGTAAAGTAAACTGTTGTGGATTGGGCGCCGCAAGTCTGCCACTTCTGAACACGACCTTGTGGATGAGGCTCTTATTGGGGCCATGCGGCCAAAGTCACCAGAATAAAAGTTACTATTTTCTCTCATCCCTTAAAAAATAAAGTCTAGAATTTGCCGAAGCAGCTATTAAATATCAGCCTGTTACATAAACACACTAATAATATTACGCCATCTGTCTATGAGCCATCTTAGCGGTTTGTGCTTGTACACAATACTAAGGTCATGGATTACACTTTTATTATCACATTATTAAATATATGAACCACCTCGTATATGAAAGAAAGCTCCTGGCTCCTTCCCTTGGCACTGAGTGTAACAAATCCCCTGCAGACTGCATGTAAGACTGGAGGCAATAAAGACTCGAGATCTGGCTTCACGTGTTTACAGGACAGCACAGGGCCCGGCTGACTTCAGAGGCATCTACTAAGAACTTGGGTTGGTTTTTCTAAGGGGGAACAGTTTTATCTACAGAACTCGGCCATGGTCAGAGTTGAAGGAGGGGGATCTGGCTATTAATTTTCTCATAATGGATTTCATATTGCCTTTGAAAAAGATTTCGGCCATGTTCAACCTGTGAATGTGTCTACGATGCTCACAAGTATTCCCGTTTGTGTTGGAGAAGTAGAGGGGTGTACACATATACACTCAGTCTGTATACCGGTGTCCTTTGTTCAGTATAGATAGTAACTCATGAGGTCGAATAAGCTCTTGTACTACTATTTTGAAGGTGGCGTCACCGAGTCTAGTACTTTTTGGTAAAGATTTAAAAAAAAAAAAGCTATAGCTAAACAGGTTGTCCCAGGATGACAGCATAGGTGATAAGTTTCTGACTGATGGGACCAAAATCAATTACAGGAACCGGGGTCCCATGTCCCCCGTTTGACTGGAGCTGTAGTCAAGCATGCACACTGCCAGTCCATTCAGTGTTGTATAGCAAGGTGTTTTAGTGGTTCTTTCCTCTTTAATTCCTTGTAATGTAGTTGGTTAGTGGTACATGGTGGTACCTGGCGTTCATGAAGTCTGAAGTAACTGTACAAGCGTACTGCACACTGAAGACCCCAGGAGGGTAGAAAACATCTAGCTAGGTAACAAAGGGGTTAGCTCCATTGAAGACATCAGCATAATGTGTCTGGTTACCATGACCTTTGTATCAAATGTGTGTCGGCCAGGTGTCACGTTGGGAACTGACCAATGGGAGCTCGCTCATTTGCTCGCGCTGGTGACTGTTATTTTATTCTTAATGTTCTCCTTTGTATACATCTTTTATCATAGTTTAGTTAAGTCTATTTATTCTCAAATCTCAGATCTCACAGTAATACAAGTGTCTATGGGACTAATGGAAACACCCAAGCGCTGCACTCGCCATCTACAGGAGTCCCATAGACCTTGAATGGAGCACCAGCATGCATGTTTGACTACCGCTCCATTCAAACGGGGGACATGCTGCTCATATCCAGGGGTTACAACTACCCTGAAATCTAGTAGCAGTGGTCATGCTTGCACACTTGGGGGAAAAAGCGCTGGCCTCACTCGTGGCCTGGACCGTGGGAGCTCACATTAGGCATGCATAGTGGCTCCTGTTCACATGGCATCTGTGCTGTAGCGGGTCACCGTAACCCCTGGAAACGAGCAGTGTATAATGCGATGAAAAAAGGAATAAAGTCAGCAAAGGAAGGAATACGAACAATCACAATACATTAATAAGTGCCGTGTTTTAACTTGGTGAACATGATAAATGCTGTTTACTGAAATTAGACAACCCCTTTAAATAGGAGTACACTGAACCCAGTCTCACATTGCCTCAATGATGGCCCCAGTAACATGGAAACCCTTCATCATTTAAGTTTATGGAATCTCACCAGGACACACCATAACAATATAATCAGTAAAGCTCCGACCTCTGGGACCCCAGTATCTGGAGAACAAAGCAATGGTCCCTTCTGCATTTGTTAATGCTCCCAGGACACTCCATGTGCAGGGTGAGATGAACAGGGCTGAGTTGTAGACCCCGGGACAGAGGGTGGCCGGGAGGGTTGTTGTACTGGGACACTAGTGAAGGGTCTTCAATACATGGATTGTATGGACCACCATTGATCAGTATGTGATGGCATATGCCATCATTTACCATAGCGGGTAAACCTATTATGTACAAGTTACATACTGAACAACAGGAAAAGGTTAATTGCTGCTAATTACTTATTCTGTATCCAGATCCTTACTAGTTGCAGTCAATAGGTAACTTGCCACAAGGATTCAGATTAAGGAGATCGGGGCACTGTAGATGTGGCATGGTGCGCAGGACAGGGCACATGAACGCTGCGCAATACCATAATAAACTGTGTGGAAGACTTACTTGTGCTGTAATATCCCCCAAAAATATAGGAAATGCCTGTTTTAAGAAGAAAGGAGATTCCATACGGGAGCTTTCCTTCCACTCCCCCCACTTCTTTGGGGAACGAGAGCTCATAGGAGAGTAGATCAAGGCTCAGAAGGGTTACATATAGCTAAGTGCCTTTAATTGCCATTTAAAACCAAAAAAAAAAAATTACCATAGCATCAAGCTGAGGACTGCTTTGTTTCCCCAGAGGCAGCGCCATTCTGACCTACAGGCTGTGTCTCATATCAAGGCTAGCCCCCATTCAAGTAAATGAGACTGAGGTGTAATACCAGTCACAGCCCACGGACAGAAGTGGCGCTGTTCACCTAAAAAAGTCCAAATGGGCCAAATGTAATTACAATTCATAAATGAATACACAGGAAATCGCCTCCTTACCTGCTCAATAGTATATCCACTGTTAAGTGCAGCAGCATATCCCCCGACAAATGTACCCGCGGGGAGCAAGTACAGGTAATTGTACTCCGGAGGATCGGTAGGACGCTTGAACATGTCCAGCATTCTCTGTGTCACCACGAAACCACCTGCCAAGAAGATGATAAAGAATCAGAAGAGACATCACGGGATAATGACGAGACGATGAGCAATCAAGCAACTACACTCTGTCGACCACGTGTCGGTTTACCGACAAGCTAGTCAGCTTTTTATGCAGCCTTGTATATCTAACGTTTTTTTTAAACACCTTCTCAAACCTACTTTGGCTGATTCTAGATCTTTGGGTTGATCGATTACGCTGCACTAGTTATGTAGTGTATAAACACGGTCAGCAGGTGGCAGCCTCGCCTGCCGTTTCAGCTCTGATAGGGATGCTTGGACAGGTTTCGCCCCACAAGGGGGAAAGTTCTGCTTGTCACTATATTGGGGAGGGAGGAAGCATTGTGATTGGTACTAGATTTGGGAAGGAACAGACGCTTTATTTACACTCGCACGCTAACGACAGTACATAACAGAAAGTAACCAAGACGTCTTGTGCACTGCCACCTAGTGGAGGAAGCCACAGTATTAGTCAATGTCAGACCCTTTAATAGGCCTGGCCACATGACAATTGATTTTGTGGAAAATTCTACAACAAAATCCACAGCGTGTGAATGCCCCCTAAGACTCCCAACACCCGTTCTGACGGCAACTATGAACACCTTGTTCATTAGAATCACGTCTTCGGCTTTTTCCTGAAGGCCTATATTATCTAAAGCTCGGTATTGCTAGTAGGAATAATCCCGCCAAGCTTTAGCATATTACACACTGCTGCTTTAGATTTTCAGAGTAGAGCTTGGCTCTATTTGTGACAGCCATTTAAAGAATTACTTACACAAAGACAGTGAGTAAGGGAAAAGTAATATCCTGGCATGAGGACAATTTGGCTCAATTAGCTGCTTATATTTTTCCATATTGAATTGATTATTGAAGAATGCCGACGCTGATGCCAATAAAAATCACTTTCTCTGCAGACTGGGACCTCCTTACCCCCCCAAATCCATGTCCTCAGGGAAAGTTCCCAGAAAGAAATGATCCAGATGACCATGACAGCGCAAAATGATCCCCATGTATAATGTATTACTTTCCCCAAAAGTACAATCACTCATGTAGGCAAAACTTTCTAAACTAGAACATGAAGGCAATCGTCAAAGAGATTTGCTTATAGTGGCCCAAAATTTCAAAAACCGAATACTAGCTGCGAAAACCTCATTCAGGTGAGCTGAACGGATTTTCAGTCACAGAAAGTTCGGCAACAAATCTGCTGCGTATGAATGCGCCCCAATATAGTGACTACCGGTGATCAGATGTGTGGGGTAACAAAGAGCCGTGGTTTACCATGATCATACTGATTGGGACACTTTATGGGTAAAAGGATACGAGGATTGGAGTTCTCCAGTTCAGCCGCCTTCACCCTGCGCGTAATCGTGTGGGCACACCTGCTGTGCCTGAATAATCATAGAACCATAAGGTAACGGCCACACGGTCAGGTTTCTGGAGGCAGTTTTGGAAGCCAAAATCAGGAGTGGATCATAAAAGGAGAGAAAGTATAAAGGACAGATATGATATGAGCTTCAAAAACCACATCAGGAAACCTGACCATATGGCTGTACCCAAAGGGTACAATTACCCAGGCGTGTTGGCATGGGCAGGAAGTTAACTGCTAATTGGCATGGGCTTATGGACTTGGTGCAGTCCAGTATTTAGCAGTAAATTGCAAGTGCTATCATTGCTCATGAAATACAGAGTTAGGGCTCCGTTGTTGTTTTGCAGTCCGTTTATCACAGATCCTTTGTTCCGTATATGAGGGTTTTTTTCCTCTGATTTAAGTCCTCTTCCATTTCGTTATTGCACAAAACATATCCGTATGGTTTCCGTATTCGATCCGTTTTTATGCGGATTGGAAACAAAAACAGTAAGTTACTAAAGTCCATCCCTCCCATTACCTGCAATGTTGATGGAAGACACGAATGCAGCAAGTACAGCAAGGATGTCAGAGGAGCTGGAGGGAAGATAAGAACCCCCCATCAAAGCGAGCCCACCGACAGCAGTCAGACCTGCAAACAACAAGACAATGTCAGTAATAGTCCTATACAGTTCTATACATCCCCTGAGAAAGGGGCAAGGTCCACAAAAAAAAAATAAGAAGGGGTCCAAGAAATCATGTTCCTTTCCGATATGTTCATATTAGATGCGCTGGCACCTACAATATATATATATATATATATATATATATATATATATATATATATATATATATATATATATATATATATATATATATATATTTTTTTTTAATCAGATGTTTATTTTTATTTTGTAAAAATATACAATACTTATTAAGTCTACATTCATACTATGTAAGAGATAAAAGTGTTCTTAGATAAATATCATGACGAAAAAAAGTGGCATTTAACAAAAACAAACTAAAAAAAGTCAAGAGTTTTGACCTGCCACTACTAAGTTTTCATAGTGTCCACTAGGTGTCAGCACATAATGAAAGCCAGTAGATGGAGGTCAGTGAAGCCTGACTACTCATGGCAGAGTCTGAAGACAACCATCACCCGGGAATATGCAGTACACGTGTAATGTCACCATAGCAAACCGCAGAGCAAGCAGAGGATTTACAGCGCTGCAGCAGTGGATAGTGCACTACATTTACTGCTTGTTAATTCTACTGTTGTAATGCTACAATTACCCTGTGGAGGCGCTGCAAGAACACTGAACACTGGTTTCAGCATGCCTCCATAGATTATAGCTGATAGGCTGATCATGGGCTTCCAGTTGCAGTATATCTGGAGGCATTCTTCAAACCTCTCCTCAGAATATAGGCCGATTGTCCCAGGTTCCGCTCGTAGCACCCGCTGCAAACAGTCTATTCCGCCAGGGTAAGCTGCAGCCAGTCTCCCACAATTCCACTGCGGCGGCGGCTATTATATTACATGGAATACAAGGATGCCTCGAGTCCGCCAGAATAAAAACTGCTCGTACAGAGTGTCTGTTCTGGGTCATAGAAGGGGTGGGGTTGCCCCCTGCAGGATGTTCAGAGAGAGCACAGTTTTCCCATTCCCATGTGGCGTTCACAGGGGTCATCTATGATTACAATATACCTTAATAGTGGCTATAGACAGGGGTCGACCTGAGACCACACCAATTTATATACACTATACTATGGGTAGGTAACCTCCGGCACTCCAAGTGTTGTGAAACTACAACTCCCAGCATGCACACTTGCTCTGCTCTTCTCATAACTCCCATAGAAATGAATGGAGCATGCTGGGAATTGTAGTTTCACAACAGCTGGAGTGCCGACGGTTGCTGACTCCTGCACTATAATTTTAAAAGGGGCAATCTTCTTTGTTTTAAGGGTCCCACGACAAGGAGCTACATTAGATGTCCCACTACCAAACCCCCTGAGCTGTGATAGGGAGAGCATGGACACGCCCCCTGAGCTGCAGCAGAAAGGACACGCCCCTTGAGCTGTCAGCTTGATATAAAGCTAGCAGAGCAATGAATGTGGAGATCTCTGGACCCATGTGAGGTACAGGGCTGGTTCTAGCTTTGTTAGAAAGAGATTGCCATGTACTATAGGATGTCTGAAGCTCCATGATCCCTTCAAACAGCTGATCAGCATGGGTGCAGAGTCCTTCTGATATTGATGGCCTAGCAATATGCTGACACCAAAAAATACCATTAGTATAGATGCCATTTTTTATTTTCTGAGCATCTACAGAAGATATTATACACACATACAAAGTTAACAGGCATGTAAAAGTTCACTTAATAACTTCATGAATGTCAGTAAAACAGGCGGTGTCCTAAACTGCAGGCACGGAAATCCATCCCCAGTCAATAAGCTGCCAGTCTGCCCGTGAGGCCGTGTAAATTTTAAAATCTGTTAGATGTTCAACAAAAATTGCCATAACATGTTTTATGATTTTTTTTCTCTTTCTCTCCCTGAAAGGATTTTTATTGGAAAGGAGAAAGAACCGAGGCTATAAGCGGCGTTTATAAGCCGGCTGTTTCATATACTGCATTCCTCAGCAGGAGGCATGATGGCCCCAGCAGGACGCATATTACCGCACCGCATAGCGCCGGCTAATAAAAAGCATTTTTAACAAACATGTTTCTGAAACAAGTATTGAAATTTCACAGCCTGGACCCTGCAGTGCAACTGGCCTGAATACAAGAGAAAATCAGCAAAAACTCAAAAAGGTGGGGGAGCTGGGGTGTAAAGAACAGGAAGAGG
Organism: Bufo bufo; assembly: GCF_905171765.1. Classification (NCBI taxonomy): domain Eukaryota; kingdom Metazoa; phylum Chordata; class Amphibia; order Anura; family Bufonidae; genus Bufo; species Bufo bufo. The sequence goes on from NC_053390.1 coordinate 86,185,108, forward strand.
CACAATACTGCGACTTACATCGGGCCCAACAATCCGGCTAAAGGGAAAAAGGGTTAAGAGGTTGTCTGGTTTACATCAGGACGCCCCTGTATTAGTCAAAGCCCTCCGCTAGCCAAGTACATTTTGTTTAAAGGAGTTGTTTTTGTTAACGAAAAACAGCGCCTTTTAACAGGGTGCAAAACGTGATTTGAACGGCCCCCTAAGAGCTACCCCAAAAATACGTGAATGACAGGGTGTCCCACTGCAGGGACAAATCATTACCTGTAATTTCACAGCCATGATACAAGGACATGCCAGGAGAGGCAGGCAAAGACAGATCTCGGCTCCAAATACTTGATGGGGCTCACAAATCAGAAACTCCTCTCCATTAACTCATTAGGCCTTAATAAAGTAGTAGTAAACAGGTTTCATACAACATCTTTGTTGTATGGAAAAAAAAAAAAGCTGTGTTGTCTTGGAGCTAAAACCACAGTCATCAGATGTTACATGTTGACCAATAGGACATTATAAAATTGCATGTCCTTGGTCCTTTTTTTTTTATTAATAAAATTGCAGCATCCTTTGGATGTGGCGGGTTTTTGCAGAGGTTTAGAGGGAAAATCATCAGAAAAACTGAATAAAAAAAAAAGTTGCAACTAAAAAATGCCACCCCAGGAAAAAGCTTGCAAAAACCACACTACTTTCAAGCAAGCCAAAACATTCACTTTAATGGGGCCAAGCTGCGCCTAGCCACGATCCGAAAAACGTGGGTAAGCTGCAAGAAGGCTGCGGCACTTCTGTGTGCTCTGCTGACTTCTCTAACAGCTGATGGGCGGGGGTCCCGACTCCCGGGTGTCAAATACTGATGACATTACCTGAGGATAGATTATTATTAAATAGAGCTAACACTTGCAGAATTGTTATTTTAAAGGTATATACTATTGAGCTAAAAAAAAAAAAAGTATAGATTGCTGTTTGATCGTTAGCACTGTACAAGACTATGCGGTACTTTAACAATCAGGTTTTTTCCAGCTTTATGTCCCACCATTAGGAACCTCAAATCAGTGGTAGTCCAACTCTTGGCACCCCCCACACACAGGTCAGCTGATCGTAAGTGCCATGACACTCCATCAATTTTCATGGCCTATCCTAAAGATAGATAATCAATTTTGTACAGATGGAGAACCTCTTTAAAGATGGCCATATGGATTTTCTCAAAGGCAATGGGTTTCACTAACAATCTAACAGAGGACAATGGCTGGTGGTCTTCAGACCTCGCCCTTGATAGGAAACAAGGATCTTAAAAGGTTGGGAGTTTAATCAGACCAACCCAACTGTTTTCCCCAAAGGTGTCTGGCAGCCGCTTATCCTTCCTCTAAAATGAACAGTGTCTGTTCAACATACATCGAAGGAACAAGTATATATGTCTCGGTTGACACCATATTGGCCCTGGTCGGTCAGACTTTTACGTGTGTACGTGGACACATACTGTAACTTATCAACAGTTTCTATAAGGAAACATAGACGCCACAAGTTTTCTTTCTGCACATGTCTAACATCCATTGCTGTACTGCAAAGCATAATACACAGGGTTCACTGTGAACACAAAGAAAGGGCACGACACAAACAAGCACTTACCTGAGATAGCATTAGTTACGGACATGAGTGGGGAGTGCAGGGCGGGCGTGACTCCCCACACAGTGTGGTACCCCACAATCCCAGCCAGGCCAAAGGTAGTCACCATCTGAGTAAAGGCAGAATGAGGAGAGGCAATACCAAGACCTAACAGGGTGCTGAGGCCTAGAGGCGCAAAAAAATTAAAATAAATTCAAATGAAAAAATATTGCTTTCCCCTTCCAAGCAATGAGTATGATAGGCTCGGAATCTCCGTACCAGCAGTGTACGCAGTGGCATTGGTCATGGTCTTCCTAAAGGGAGAAATGGAGGCCGCCTTTTCAGCTTGCAGTTCGGCCACGCTCTTATGTTTGACAGGTGCTGCTGCTATTGGGACATTATTCGGCGGTGGTGCTGGGAAGATCGTTCTCCCCTCCTACAACAACAAAAAAAGGAAACAAACGGGGCGTGTTCTAGATGAAATACAACTGGAGTAAAAACAACTTATATTACCAGTAAAATCAATGGAGTTTCCCATTCCCGTTGAAATATGTTTTCCACTACCCAGAGGCCTAGTCATCCAGCTTTCCTGTGGTCCTGGAATGCCAACCTTTCTAGTTGTACAGCGATGCAGATGTGGAGAGGGAACTGCTGTATTACTAGGCAGGTTGGTTATTCTGGCACTTTAGGACAGCAGTAATGGTGCCATACAGGTGGTCGTCCACCATGTCCATGGGGAGATGTAACAAAGCAAAAAGGTTTACTAGAACTTTTAGCAGCTTGACAGGACTCAATTTTAGCGACTATGTCAAGCAGGACAACTTGACCAACAGTGATGGCCAGTTCGCAGTGTTCGCCAACGAACACATGCGGGCTTCCATCTTGACTCACAAGTCCGGCGATGCACAGGTAAGCCCTTACCTGTGCCTGCGCTGCGAGCCGGTCTGAAACAAATGTGGTCACCGGGAGCAGGCAGTTCCGAGAACAGCCCGATGAAGGGCCCTGGCGGCTGTTCTCAGAACTGCCTGCTCCCGGTGACCACATTTGATTTTAGACCAGCTCGCGGCACAGGAAAGGGCTTACCTGTGCATCGCCGGACTTGTGAGTCAAGATGGCAGCCGACATGTGTTTGTTGGTGAACACTGCGAACTGGCCATCACTGCTGACCAATACAGAATAACATATGCCAACAGATGCAGTCTAGTCCTATGCTGACATATATCCCTTCAATGAAAGGCTGATGCACCTTACAGCCAGCTGCAGATCCTGCACCCTGCCCTGCCTTCTGACTGAGTTTCCTACCCTGTCCTGGCTCTCACTACTTTTCCCGGTTCTGGCTCCTGAGCTTTGATTTGCTCTGGATGTTGCTTGTTTCTCGAGTACCTGTTGTTCTACAACTGGCTCTGATCCTTGGCTCCCTCCTTGACTACGCTTTTGCCTAATTCTCTAGACTGTCGTATCATGGCCGTACTCCTTGTGTGGACCCTTGGTTCCGTTCCTGACAACACTACTACTGCTACAACGCTACTGCCACCAATCCATGACTAGTCAGGGGACTTGGGGGTTGTCTGAATTCAGCAAATGGCATTTATTATTTAGATAAAGTTAATACAAGGCACTTACTAATATATTGTGATTGGCCATATATTGTTTCCTTTGCTGGCTTGATTCATTTTTCCATCACATTATACACTGCTCATTTCCAGAGGTTACAACCACCCTGTAATACAGCAGCGGTGGTTGTGCTTGCGAAATGATTCTACAGAATAGATTTGTCCAATCAGTAGGGTTTATGCAAATGAAGAAGCCCTGCTGATTGGACAAATCGATTCTAACAGCCCTACTGATTGGATAAATCAATTCTGTAGAATTATTTCTCTCATCTCTAGCACCGACCTTTCTGGTGGCGGGACTGTGAGAGCGTGCACAGGCACGCATGCGCAGCAGATCCTGTCCTGGCCACCTTGTATATGCGCTGCAGGAGACGAGCAGTGTATAATGTAATGGAAAAAGGAATCAAGCCAGGAAAGGAGGCAATATGGACAATCACAATACATTAGTAAGTGCCTCGTATTAACTTTCTCTACATGATAAATGCCCTTTGCTGAACTGAGACAACCCCTTTAAAAGTGAAGTCCAGGGGCTCTCAGACTGCACACCAAATGGATTAGAACAAAGAATCCACATGATGATCACAACCAAATCCAGAGAGAACTTGACGGTAACTGGACCTACAGGTGAAACTCAAAATGTTTTAATATTGTGCAAAAGTTCATTTATTTCAGTAATGCAACTTAAAAGGTGAAACTAATACAGGAGATAGACTCATTACATGCAAAGCGAGATATTTCAAGCCTTTGTTATAATTTGGATGATTATAGATTACAGCTTATGAAAACCCCAAATTCACAATCACAGAAAATTAGAATATTACGTGAAATCAAAAAAAAAAGATGTTAAATAGAAAAATGTAGGACCTCTGAAAAGTATAATCATGCATATGTGCTCAGTACTTGGTTTGGGCCCCTTTTGCATCAATTACTGCCTCAAAGCGGCGTGGCATGGATGCTATCAGCCTATGGCACTGCTGAGGTGTTATGGAAGACCAGGACGCTTCAATAACAGCCTTCAGCTCCTCTGCATTGTTCGGTCTCATGTCTCATCTTTCTCTTGGCAATGCCCCATAGATTCTCTATGGTGTTCAGGTCAGGTGAGTTTGCTGGCCAATCAAGCACAGTAATCACATGGTCATTGAACCAGGTTTTGGTACTTTTGGCAGTGTGGGCAGGTGCCAAGTCCTGCTGGAAAATGAAGTCAATATCTCCATAAAGCTCATCTGAGGAAGAAAGCATGAAGTGTTCCAAAATCTCCTGGTAGACGGCTGCGTTGACTCTGGACTTAATGAAACACAGTGGACCAACACCAGCAGATGACATGGCTCCCCAAATCACCAGACTGTGGAAACGTCACACTGGACTTCAAGCATCTTGCATTGTGTGCCTCTCCATTCTTCCTCCAGACTCTGGGTCCTTGGTTTCCAAATGAGATGCAAAAGTTGCTCTCATCAGAAAAGAGGACTTTGGACCACTGAGCAACAGACCGGGTCTTTTTTTCTTTAGCCCAGATAAGACGCTTCTGACATTGTTTGTTGTTCAGGAGAGGCTTGACAAGAGGAATATGACATTTGAAGCCCATGTCCAGGATCTGTCTGTGTGTGGTGGCTCTTGATGCACCAACTCCAGCCTCAGTCCACTCCTTGTGAAAGTCCCCAACACTTTTGAAAGGCCTTTTCCTGACAATCCTCTCCAGGCTGTGGTCATCCCTGCTGCTTGTGCACCTTTTTCTTCCACACTTGTCCCTTCCACATAACTTTCTATTAACGTGCTCTGATACAGCACTTTGGGAACAGCCAACTTCTTTTGCAATTACCTTTTGAGGCTTTCCCTCCTTACGGAGGGTGTCAATGATAGTTTTCTGCACAACTGTCAGGTCAGCAGTCTTGCCCATGATTGCGATTCCTACTGAACCAGACTGCGACAATGTAAAGGCTCAGGAACCCTTTGCAGGTATTATGAATTAATTGGCTGACTAGAGTGTGACACTTTGAGCCTAGAATATTGAACTTTTCACAATATTCTAATTGTCTGAGATGTGACTTTGGGGTTTTCATAAGCTGTAAACTATGGTGCCATATGAGCAATAACTAACTATAATTAATTAATTTTAAATTCTCTTATCTAATAATAAATACTAACTAAATTGTGGTGCAAAATGGCCGTGGTCCTTTATTAAGGGTTACATAATAATAATAATAATAATAATAATAAATAATAATAATAATAACCACCATGAATAATGAATTAACCAATAATCATTAAATATTCATTAAGTCCACAATTGTCCCCCAAGCAAAGCTGGGTGACTAACCCCCCTATAACTCAGGACCACGACTTCTTTAAGGGAGAGTGGGTGGGACGACGTCTTCTTCCAGGCTCCGTGGCGGACAAGCTCCGGACCTGCTGAGACCGTCTATAAATACTTGAATTTCCCGCCACTGGAACTCCACTCTCCAATCAAATGCTGGCAGAATTCAGGTGCCTCGGCAACAGGTAAGTAACCAGGAACCAATCAGAATCATTTATTTAATCACCTCAGAATACTGTCACATAGCTGAAAAAAGAACACAAATCAAGGGGAAAAAAGGGGGGGGGGGGGGGGGGAAGCACTACCACTCCCATTATGCTTAATGACACCATGGTGGGGCCTCCGTGGCCATTAGCATAATCATCCAAATTATAACAAATAAAGGCTTGAAATATCTCGCTTTGCATGTAATGAGTCTCTCATGTTTTAGTTTCACCTTTTAAGTTGCATTACTGAAATAAATGAACTTTTGCACGATATTCAAATTTTTCGAGTTTCACCTGTATAGTCCAAGTGGGACGGTTTTTGTCACATGGGATCTCCAGATCGACAGTGGAATTCCTAATAATTTGTTCTGCTGTCTTTGCTCCACTTTTTAATAAGCTAAATAGCAGAGCCCAATCTGCATTGCCAGCCCCACTTTACACCAACAGCGAAAACCTTGCCTCTTTACGGCCTCGCATTCGCTTATTACTGCGCTATTGTCTTCTGCCGCCGCTTTGCTCTTTTGTTTAAAACCAGTTGTTTTAGAACGGCTCTCACCCCACAACCAAAAATGGTTTATTAAAACAGAACTGGCATGGGATACGGATCATTAAACCGTGCGCTAACACAAAGCAGATAGGAAATAAAGGCCTGCGCCACTCAGGCCTAGACTGAACACAAGGCACAATGTCTAGTGTAAGACTTGGCATGGACGGCCATGATAGCAGCCGGTAATTGGTGTGTGCAGTGGGCTTACACCAAGAAGTTTAATAAAATGTTATGTGCTTTCAGCTCTGCATTCAAATGTGTTCAGTTCTGGAAGGAGAAGAGGCGTAAGCTGTACAAAGGAGAAGTGAAAATTAACTGCAGAAGATCCTTCATATAAAAGAAAGAATATATAAAGTTGCTGCCAAGAATGAGAATTACAACCTATAAAATAACATACGGCTAAATCAGACACATGCAATGATGTGAGCACCCTGCAATAAGATAAGGCACTCTGTGAGGGTACGGGGGAAAGGGGGTGGGATCCTCCCAATTAGGTGCCCCATCGGCACCTACAGCTTTCCAATATCAGCTAATAGTTGGAGATGCTAGCAGCCGGATTTGCAGTGATGGGAGGAGATCCATCATCCTGCACCGTTAGAACTAAGCAGTTCGGTCCATTGTGCAGCGGACAAAGCATGTAACTCCAGCACTACTACTATTCACTTCAATGGGAGCATCCCTGAAGTATCCAACAACGTTTACTACACATTGGATGGAACTCTTAATTACAACCAACTCCACAGATCATCAACCAATGTGTTGTAAGGCAAATATAGTGTATATAACATACAGCGGCACCACTAGCGACAGCAATGTCCCCCATCCCACTCCTCCCCTACCAGGAGCAGTATTTCTCCTTACCTTCATGACCACTGTTCCTCTGATGACATGGTCCATGGTTCCATAATCAAACTGATCCTTGACCTCATAGTGGAAGTTGTCCTTGTCTGGACTGATCGCCTTCAACAGCTTTATGATGTTGTTGGAGTACAGCGTGCTAGCTTGTGTGGCCATTCGGCTTGGTAAATCTGTATAACCGATGTGTGTCACTCCCTAGAGAAAAATGGGGAAAGTAAGCTTGGTAGACACATCTCTGTCACCCAGCCTAATAGACCATGCTGTGAGCTGTTCAACACCCATGACTATAGGAAAGAGCTTTAGCTTCATGCTGCCAGGGTGACCCCACAACAAGCCTCTCCTGTGTCCAACACGTCATTTTCACCTATGTAACTAACATTGCCTCACATACCTGTGTGTACTTTGTGTCTTCATTCCATGTCTAGAAAAAGTGCTTTTAGGCTGGTTTCACACAAACGAGTTTCATGCTCCGGAGTCGCAGGGTGAGTATCAGACAGCACCCGTCCTGAACCAGCACTGCCGGGGTCGCTTATCATTATATTGCTTTATGATGCTATGTAACCCTTAGGCCTCTTTCCTACGGGCATTGCAGGAAAATGTGCGGGTTACGTTATGGGAACACCCGCGATTTTTCCGCGCAAGTGCAAAACATTGTAATGCGTTTTGCACTCGCGTGAGAAAAATCGCGCATGTTTGGTACCCAAACCCGAACTTCTTCACAGAAGTTCGGGCTTGGGTTAGGTGTTCTGTAGATTGTATTATTTCCCCTTATAACATAGTTATAAGGGAAAATAATAGCATTCTGAATACAGAATGCATAGTAAAATAGCGCTGGAGGGGTTAAAAAATAAATAAAAAAATGTAACTCCCCTTAGTCCACTTGATCGCGATGCCTGGCGTCTCCTTCTGTCTCCTTTACTGAACAGGACCTGTGGTGAGCATTCATTACAGGTCAAGGACCTGCGGTGACGTCACTCCGGTTATCACATGATCCATCACCATGGTAAAAGATCATGTGATGGATCATGTGATGACCGGAGTGACGTCACCACAGGTCCTTGACCTGTAATGAATGCTCACCACAGGTCCTGTTCAGTAAAGGAGACAGAAGGAGACGCCAGGCATCGCGATCAAGTGGACTAAGGGGAGTTACATTTTTTTTTTTTTTTTTTAACCCCTCCAGCGCTATTTTACTATGCATTCTGTATTCAGAATGCTATTATTTTCCCTTATAACCATGTTATAAGGGAAAATAATGATCGGGTCTCCATCCCGATAGTCTCCTAGCAACCGTCCGTGAAAATTGCACCGCATCCGCACTTGCTTGCGGATGCTTGCAATTTTCACGCAACCCCATTCACTTCTATGGGGCCTGCGTTGCGTGAAAAACGCAGAATATTGAGCATGCTGCGATTTTCACGCAACGCACAAGTGATGCGTGAAAATCACCGCTCATGTGAACAGCCCTATAGAAATGAATGGGTCGGTATTCAGTGCGGGTGCAATGCGTTCAACTCACGCATCCGCGCGGAATACTCGCCCGTGTGAAAGGGGCCTTAGAGGTCTGGCATGTATTGGATAAAACTGACATAATACTGTCGGTGCTATTCAATACATTCCAGACCTGTAAGGGTTACATAGCATCATAAATCAATATAATGCTATGCGACCCCGGCAGTGCTCAGAGTTCAGGACGGGTGCTGTCTGATACTCACGCTGCAAGTCCAGAGCATGAAACTCGCCCGTGTGAAACCGGCCTCATTCTGCTGGAAAATAGCTGCCAAGTGCCCAAAGCAAACTAGACTAGGTTTCACTGCTTTCACTCCTAACTCGATTTCTAGCGGCTATATCTTCCGATGTAGTGGATACAATGCTGTGATTTTCATACTGTTTGAAAGCTTGGAATGACGGCCATATCTCTAGCTGCTTCCAATCCCAAGATATGAGCAGCTAAACCAGCCCTCACCTAATTTAGTCTGGCTAGCTTTGGGCACTTGGGAGACGGTTTTCAGCAAAAGAAAAATGTTTTCCTGGACGTGGAATAAAGACACAAGATACACACATGTAGGTTTACAATGTGTTTGCAATATTCTAAGGGGCAATGCTGTTAGTTATACTGGTGAAAATGAGGTGACAGACTCCCATTAAGAGTGTATTCACACACTGCAGCCTTTAGGCATTTTTTACCAAAATTAATTAATAACTGCTGCCAAAACTGTGATGTCACTGCAATGTGTGAACATTTCCCAAGTGGGAGTTTTAGAGAAAACATATATAGGAGGTCACCCAATCTGGGACGTCCGGGCTGTCCGGAAAACTAGACACTGACTAGGGCTCAGTGCATTAGAATGGCCACCATCAGCCACATAGCTCAGGATAAAACATTTTTAGAGAGGTCATTTTTCTTATTTCCCCTATTGCACAAGGCACTGACACTCTGTGCCTGCACCAAATACTAAATCTTAGCCTTTAGTAAGTATGGCCACATGATGAAGAGAGCAGCAAGAAAGAATAAGCCCGTGATAATACCGTATATAGCTGCCATACCTTATGTACATACAGTTCCCCTGGTTTGGTAGTCTCAATGTTTCCACCGGCCTCTGACGCAAGGTCAACCACAACCGAACCTTCCTTCATTAACTCAATCATGTCTTTCCGGAACAAGATGGGGGCTCTTTTACCTGCACATGTAACAAACCACAACTCATAAGTGACATGCCATTTGTAGACAGGACAACAAACAGTGGTGTACTCAGCATCATAATGTCCAAGGCTCCATACAAATATCCCACTAAAAACCACTTACAGGGATTTTCTATATTGATGACCTGATCAATATCTGATCAGTGGGGGTCTAATGGCCAGGAACCCCGAAATCAGCTGTTTCAAGAGGTGGCAACGCTCCTGTGAGAGCCGCCTTCTCTTCCTAGGCCAGTGACATCATGTTCATCGGTCCCATGGCCTAGGCACAGCTCAGTCATAATCAAGTGAATAGGCCTGAGCTAAAATACCAATCACATCCACTATTCAATGCACAGCGTTGTGCTTTGTAAGCTGCGGGGAGGCCCTGATGCTTACCGGAGCATCGCAGGCTCTTTAAATAGCTTATCTGCAAGGGTGCCAGGCATCGGACCCCCGCTGATCTTCTATTGATGATTATCCTCAGGATAGGTCATCAATATTAAACACCAGGAAAACCTCTTTATCCCCTTAAAAGGGTTTTCCAGGATTTCTTTTTTACTGATGACATATCCTCTGGAAAGGTCATCAGTATCTGATCGGTGGGGGTCCGACACCTGGATCAGCTTTTTGAGAAGGAGTTCCTTCAACCTTCTCGCAGCTCACCAAGTACAGCGCCATACATTCTATAGCGCCTGTGCTTGGTATCACTCTCAGCCCCATTCACTTGAATGGGGCAGAGCTGCGTCTGGGTCATGTGACCGATGAACGTGACATCCCTGGTCTAGGAAAAGTTGTGAGATGGCAGCAGCGCTCACAGGTGTGCCGCTGCCTTCTCAAACAGCTAATGGCTGGGGGCCTAGGTGTCGGGGCCCCCACCGATCAGATACTGATGACCTATCCTGAGGATCGGTCATCAGTATTAAACACTTGGAAAACGCCTTTAAAGACAGGGCGATTTTCAGTTTTGCATTTTCATTTATTAATCCATGCCTTCCAGAAGCCATAACTTTTTTGATTTCCCATTCATATAGCCCAATAAGGCAGTGATAGCGAACCTTTTAGACACCAAGTGCTCATACTGCAACCCAAAAGCCACATATTTATGGATTAGATGGATTTTTCTGCGACTGTCAGTATGTCACATCTCGCAGTGCAACACTATAGACTATTGAGTGACATTGGTGCGACATCAATGTCGTGCGACACATGTAGCAGTGTAGTCGCGCCCTATGTGTCGTGCAACTTATTGTCGCACAACACATGACGTCGTGTAGCCCTAGCCTAAAGCAGCTGTGAAGAAAAATGGCTGGGTTGTTATGGAATCCTGGCGTAAAACTGTGTGTATGTGGAGACTAAGAGCCTGCAAGCTTCTATTAGCTGATAAGGGACATGTGACCGTGTGTGTGGCAGTTGGGATATGAAGAAAAAGACTTGCAGGCTTATATTAGCTAATACGGATCTTTTTTTGGGGAATATCTCAGGAACGGTACGTCCTAGAGAGCTGTGACCCCAACAAGTTTTCTTTCCAGGTAGCAAGGAATGTGTATACCAAGTTTCGTAATCGATGGTGAAGGCATCAAAACTATGAATTAACACATGTGGAATTATATACATAACAAAACAAGTGTGAAACAACTGAAAATATGTCATATTCTAGGTTCTTCAAAGTAGCCACCTTTTGCTTTGATTACTGCTTTGCACACTCTTGGCATTCTCTTGATGAGCTTCAAGAGGTAGTCCCCTGAAATGGTTTTCACTTCACAGGTGTGCCCTGTCAGGTTTAATAAGTGGGATTTCTTGCCTTATAAATGGGGTTGGGACCATCAGTTGCGTTGAGGAGAAGTCAGGTGGATACACAGCTGATAGTCCTACTGAATAGACTGTTAGAATTTGTATTATGGCAAGAAAAAAGCAGCTAAGAAAAACGAGTGGCCATCATTACTTTAAGAAATGAAGGTCAGTCAGCCGAAAAATTGGGAAAACTTTGAAAGTAAGGGCTATTTGACCATGAAGGAGAGTGATTGGGTGCTGCGCCAGATGACCTGGCCTCCACAGTCACCGGACCTGAACCCAATCGAGATGGTTTGGGGTGAGCTGGACCGCAGAGTGAAGGCAAAAGGGCCAACAAGTGCTAAGCATCTCTGGGAACTCCTTCAAGACTGTTGGAAGACCATTTCAGGGGACTACCTCTTGAAGCTCATCAAGAGAATGCCAAGAGTGTGCAAAGCAGTAATCAAAGCACAAGGTGGCTACTTTGAAGAACCTAGAATATGACATATTTTCAGTTGTTTCACACTTGTTTGTTATGTATATAATTCCACATGTGTTAATTCATAGTTTTGATGCCTTCATAGTCATGAAAATAAAGAAAACTCTTTGAATGAGAAGGTGTGTCCAAACTTTTGGTCTGTACTATGCAAAATATATATATATATATATATATATATATATATATATATATATATATATAAATATATATATATATTATAAAAGGGCAGCACAGCCTCAAAATGGTAATGGGTGCACGGCCCACTGGGAAGAGATGATAGAGATGATTGATAGAGATGATTGATAGAGATATCTATATCTATATAATGAATGATTTATGGCACTATGCTATCTTTATTCACCCATAGCTTACGCGGCGTTTCGGCTCCAACCTGAAGCCTTTCTCAAGGCTTGAGAAAGGCTTCAGGTTGGAGCCGAAACAGCTATGGGTGAATAAAGATACAATTTTTTACTGCTACTTTGGAGTGCTGCTCTATTTTTTCATTATACATTTGGGTAAGCTTTTTCCCTTTGAGCTAGCACCCACCAGTTTTTTGGTTGGTGCTGAGATAGATAGATAGATAGATAGATAGATAGATAGATAGATAGATAGATAGATAGGATAGGATATACACACATACATACACACAGATATACACATACAAAGCAGTGGGGACCTGGATTAAAATTACAAATAGGACGAAATAAAAAAAAATAAAAAAATAAAAAAAATGCAATTCTGCCATAGTATTATAGGTTTGGTTTTTACCGTATCATCTATGGAGTAACATATGCGCTACCTTTATTCTACAGGTCAGTACAATTGTAGCAATACCACATTTATATAGTTTTTCTAGTGTTTTAATACTGAAAAACACAACAAAAATGTCTTTGCATCGCCATATTCTGACCCTATAACTTTTTTATATTTGGGAGCCGAGCTGTGTAAGGGCTAAATTTTTGCAGGGCGCTCTGTCGTTTTTACAGATGCCATTTTACAGTTTGTATGACTTTTTGCTCATTTTCTATAAAAAAAATTATTTTTTGTTTTGGGGGGGGGGGGGGGGTGAAGCAACAAAAAAGAATTTTTTAAAACTTTATGAACATACCATTGTCAGATTACTTGTCCTACAGACTGCAATGAATTACAATTGCAGCCTATGGGAGTTTCACTATGGTCTTAAGGAGCCCTGAGTGTAGGCACTATTATTGCTATGGTATCCTTGGATATTTCAGAGGGACCGAGGCTACCACAGGGAACGAGCGGCTACCCTAATCGCTGCAAGGGGGGGCTCTTTGGACCCCAGAAGCAAAGAGTTTACAGAAAAAGCCACCTCAGATGCCCTGGTCACGACATCTGAGGGGTTAAATGTCTGATCAGCGTTATCGCTGATAACAGACATTAGCCCTGGGTGTCTGCTATTTAAAATGGAGACGGTAATGTGCATAAGGCCTTAAGAGCGTACTTTGGGAGCTTTGCTGGCATGCATGCTAAAACTAGATCACAAATATAGTGTGTACTTAGCCTTAAAGGGGTTAGCGACTTTCTGATTATTGTTGACCCATGTGTTTTTAAGATGACTAATATAGTATTTGTTGAAATTCTGTGCCATTTTCTATATTTCGTAAGGTATGCCCCCTTGTTTACCAAGTCTTTTGTGTTGTCCACTAGGGTTGTTGCGGGTATCGAAATTTCGATACCCAATCGATACTTTTGTCCCGGTATCGATACGATACCGGGATTTCCGTTTTTTCGATACTGGGCTGCGCTTCTGCGCAGTCTAGTATCTCTGAACATGAGCGCGCTGCTATCGGCGCGCTCATGTTCTCTCTCAGCAGCACGGGGAGAAGGAAGCTGTCCTCCCTCCCCCTGTGCTGCTGCCGCTGCCACCAATGAGAAGAGAGGGGCGGAGGAGGGGCGGCAATGAGAAGAGAGGGGCGGAGGAGGGGCGGCAATGAGAAGAGAGGGGGTGGAGGAGGGGCGGCAATGAGAAGAGAGGGGCGGAGGAGGGGCGGGCGCACTGCGCCACCAATGATAGGATTACTATCGGAGCGATGGGAGGAGACATCAGCTTCACTAGTGGGCGTTCCTTCTTCCTGCGCTGCGATTGGACAGCGCTACAGCCAGGGAGAAGGAACGCCCACTAGTGAAGCTGATGTCTCCTCCCATCGCTCCGATAGTAATCAGCAGCATGTGGAGCAGGAGAGGAGACAGTAATGGGGCACTGCAGGCGAACGGAGCGGCGCCCAGGACTAAATGGTGAGTGCTGAGACATCGCTGGGCGCCGCTCTGTGTGGCCTAATAGTGAAAGTCTGGACTCATATACAGTAGTCTTTAACACATACAGGAGGCGGGTGCCGGCAGCAGAATCGCATTGCCGGCACCCTGCCCCTGACAGGGAGCTGCGATCAGCGGCAGTTAACTGCCGCTGATCTGCTAGTACCCGCCTCCTGTATAAAGGGGTAAAATCATTGGTGGTGCAGTGTGCCCCCCCCCTCAATCCCCCCATCCCATTAAAATCATTGGTGGCACAGTGCGCCGGCCCCTCTCAGCCCTCCAGTATTAAAATCATTGGTGGCAGTGGCCACAGGGACCTCTCCACTCCCCCTCATTGGTGGTGCAGTGGCAGCTTCTGATCGGAGCCCCAGCTGTGTAAGCCTGGGGCTCCGATCGGTTACCATGGCAGCCAGGAAGCCCTGGTTGCCATGGTAACATCCCTGATGCTGTGTGCACAAAGCACAGAGCAGCAGGGACAGTGTGGAGTCCTATTCACCCTGATAGAGATCTATCAGGGTGAATAGGAAAAGGGATGAAAGATCCCAGGTTCTAGCCCCTAAGGGGGGAAATAGTTATTAAATAAAAAGTGAAAAAAAAAAAAACACTAAAATATGAAGTATAAATCACCCCCCTTTTCCCAATTTCACATATAAAATATATAAATAAACATATTACATCGCCACGTCAGAAAAGTCCAAACTATTAAAATATAAAAAAAAAATCTAGGTGGTGAATGCCGGAACAGAAAAAATAAAATAAAAACTGCGCGATTCGCCATTTTTAAAAATGAGGAATGCACGTGGCTTTTTTTGTTTATTTTTTTCGCGTGGTATCGAATATCGCAATACTTTTTCATGGTATCGAAACCGAATCAAAAATTTGGTATCGCAACAACTCTATTGTCCACACAGAGGTCCTGTCCTCAATTCTAACACAGTATACCCACACTAAACTCTGAACACGGCGAGTGCAGATGGCTGACGCAGCGTAGTTGAATAGAGGAGACATTGCGTGGAGGGGATTTTCCTAGTCACATGACCCTCCATCAGCAGCCATTGTGTGAACAGGACTTACCTGTGGACAGTACGAAAGACTTGGCAAATAAGGGGCACACCTTATGAAATTAGTGCAGAATTTAAAAAAAGGTTATATTAGCAAGTGCCATACAATCATCTCACAAACACATTGGTCAAGAATAACCAGAAAGTGACCAACCCCTTTAATAAAACGGCGCCATTTGATTATGTGGAGAAGTGGTTTGCCCACTTCACCTTCATACCTGGAATGAGGGCAGTGGTAATAATAATGTCCACGTCTTGACACTGCTTGGCGAAGAGCTTCATCTCGGCTTCAATAAACTCCTTGGACATTTCTTTAGCATACCCGCCCTGTCCTTCTCCTGATTCCTTCAAATGCACCTCCAGAGGTTCAGCCCCAAGAGACTTAAACTGCTCTAAAGCTTCAGCCCTGCATCATACAAAGGGAAACCGTCAGTGAAACGGAGCACAAAGCTCATTCATGAGTTACACAGTATCACTGCCAAAGATATTAAAAATTCAAAATAATTCTTGGTAGGAGAAGCTGTTGACTTAACACATGATCATAAAAAATAAAATAAAATGCTGATGTCTAAAGGGAAATTTTCAGCATGCTGCTAAACCTAAAGTGCGTAGTTCACACAGTTAGGGCTCATGCACACGACCATTGTTTTGCGGTCCATTTTTCACTGATCCGTTGTTCAGTATCTGAGGTTTTTTTCCTCCGATTTAAGTCCTCTTCCATTCCGTTATTGCACAAAACATATCCGTATGGTTTCCGTATTTGATCCGCTTTTTGCGGATCGTATACACAAACAGTAACTTATTAATCACCAAACACATGAGCAATATGGGCTGGGCATAGCATTTCTACAGTATGGATCCGCAAAATACGGATGACATAC
The DNA here is from genome assembly GCF_905171765.1 of Bufo bufo. Taxonomy (NCBI): domain Eukaryota; kingdom Metazoa; phylum Chordata; class Amphibia; order Anura; family Bufonidae; genus Bufo; species Bufo bufo. The sequence continues at coordinate 86,201,406 of NC_053390.1, forward strand.
TGTTCCGTTTGCGTTCCGTATTTTTTGCGGACCCGTTGACTTGAATGGGGCCTCAGACCGTGATTCGCGGACAATAATAGGACATGCACTACTTTTTTGCGGAACAGCCATGCGGACAAATGGAGTAACTTCTGTATTTTCTACAGCCCCACTGAAGTGAATGGTTCATACGGTCCGCAACAAAAACGTAACGGAAGCAGAAAGAAGATTTGTGAGCCCTTAGTTAGAAGTCTATTGTTACTATAATATGTTATACCTACTTCTTTACTATTTGATCTCAAACACACTTTCCCATGCTCTACCTGGTATCAAATCCACGAACGATGGCACCCATAGATTTAGCAGCTCCTGCAGAAGCCAGGCCAGCGACACCACCGCCGATAATTAGGACCTAGTCGAGAAGCAAAAAGACAAGCTCCTATTAACAGTTCCCATCAGGACATTGCCTTTTTCACATGACATGCATCATGACACTGCTTCAATACTGGGGATATAGCCCCAAGCTTGGGAAAAAAGGGTGCAGACAAGCAAACATGGCCGCAGAAAAGCTGGTGAATCCGTCAGTACAGAGAATAAAAGCTGGCCATAAACACAAGAGAAAAGTCTCCTGAACCTGCCGACTAATGTGTTGGGGGGCCTCCTGACCCCCCCCCCCCCCCCCCCCAAAAAAAAAAACTGTCCCATGGCGTGCAAATGGTTAAAATAAATAAGCTTATACTCACCTCACTGATCCCCCACTGAGCTCCGCTTCCTGCTGATGTCGAGACAGCAGGAAATGGCTAGGAATGCTGCTCAGCCAATCACTGGCTGAGGGGGCTCCTCACTGCAGTCTGTGATTGGCTAAGCTGTGTTCACAGCCATTTCCTGCCGTGTCGGGACAGGAGCAGGAAGTGGAGCACAGCAGGGACCCGGGCACCATCTGAAAGGCAAGGCGAGGATGAGCTTGTTAATTTTTTTTAACCATTTGCAGGCCATAGGACAGCTTTTTTATTGAGGTGGAATTCCCCTTTAAAAGGGTTATCTGGTACTAATGGCCTATCCTTAGTATAGGCCATCAGTGCCTAATTGGTGGAACAAAGCTGTAGTGAATTGTACTCAGATGCTACTAAAGTTATGGAGCCTATGAAGGATGATGAATCTCCATAAAGAGACCAGTCCTAGATGGTGACTTACTGGAAGTACTCCATGGTACGGAGACTTATCGGCAATACTTTATGGGAAATGAATGTGCAAAGAAGTATCTCCCATGAAAGAGAACCGTCTTGCCAACGCCACCTCTTGGAAGTGGACCCTGTGAGTCAAGATCCGACTTTCCAACAAGCTTTGAGATTTGACAAGCATGGCATGGAGCTGCCTGGTAAGCTGTGAAGAGAGGGCTGCCCATTCACACAGCTGATAAGCAGGGCCAATGAGAGTCGGAGCCCCACCAATCTCATATTGATCTAAGGACCTGCCATGGCTATATGTCATCCGGTCAAAATCCTGGCAGACTGGCTGGGAGGCTCTGAGAGGGACAGGTGATGTAACCTTTGACAGCCCCTGCTCTCGTGCCTGGGGTGAATACTTTCCGTGTACTCTGCATGTGCTGCGTGGCTGAAACATGGAGTCATATGGAGGAGAGGGGGGAGAAGTACACATTTACATTTGGTGCCAGACAAGATAAGGCCAAACCTACCAGAGGACGTCAGCAGGACACAGTGATGACCACTAGTGACCGATTGTAATAAATGACGTCACCCATAATGCATATATTTCCACAGAACAGAAGGAGCAAACAATGACTCCTTCTTAGGGCACGTTCACACATGGAAGATTGGTTGCAGAAATTACTACTACTGAAAAGAAGTTCTGTGTATCTAAACGGGGTTGTTTCTGCACCAAGAGGTTTCAGTGACAAATCTGTCGTGTGTAAACATGCCATTACGGGTCGCACTCTTGGATGTCAAGATCTTTACACATTCTCCAGGTACTGAAGTCATTCAAGGACTGCAGTTACTGCACGAGGCGCTGCTCCTGATGGTTTCCAGACCGTTGGAGAGGATGTTTATTTTAAAGCACAGACCAAAAAGGATCCAAAATAATTCTAATTCATTGATCAAATGGCAGAAAAAAAAGTCACAGGTGTTCATTGCTATGCAGACATTTCTCCTGAATAAATGGGAGCCCTCGCGCAGAGATGGTAAAAACATGTGCCATATAGAGCCGAGACAGGTGACTCATATCTGGGCAGAAGTCACGGCAGTAATTGTCTCAAGGAATCCTGAGCAAAAACTGCAATTTAATCCAAACATGTAATGCACTAACAATCCACTAGAGGGGGCACTGTTCATAGATTCGGGCTAGTTATACAGTAACTTGGAACACAGGTAAAATGCTGACTTTTTAACGCAGAATTGGAGTTGGTACTTACCTTTTAAGCATTAAAATGTGTACCTCATGCCACCAAATATGTTAAATAATTAGCAATTCACTAATTTATACCCATTTTTAAAGGGAATCTGTCAGCAGATCTGTACCTATAACACTGGCTGACCTGTTACATGTGCACTTGGCAGCTGAAGGCATCTGTGTTGGTCCCATGTTCATATGTGCCCACATTGCTGAGAAAAATAATGTTATAATATATGCAAATGAGGCTCTAGGAGCAACGGGGGTGTTACCATTACTCCTAAAGGGTCTGCTCTCTCTGGAACTGCATCTCCCTCTGCACTGTGATTGACAGGACCGGGTGTGATGACATTTTCACTACTTGGCCCTGTCAAAGTGCAGAGGGACAGCAGATGCAGAGAGAGCAGAACCTTTAGGTGTAACGGCAACGCCCCCATTGCTCCTAGAGGCTAATTTTCATATATAAAAATATCATTCTTCTCGGTCACATATGAACATGGGACCAACACAGATGCCTTCAGCTGCAAAGTGCACATGTAACAGGTCAGCCAGTGTCATAGGTACAAGTCTGCTGACAGATGGCCTCTAAAACTACTACTTTTACCAAGCTGGGGGTGAATAGGGGGATTAATGGGAGAAAAATCGGTCACCAGCAAGCTTACTGGGGAGGGTAGATTTGGGAATGTGTCCCTTTTTCCCCATGGCCATCCATTTGCTACATAATGGCACATCCCCAAAATACTTTGTTAATGCAGACCCACACACTTCATACAGATTCCATTGGAACATGATTGAAAATTAATATTTTTCCTTTCAAACGTCAGTCAGTATGTCCGAAGCTGATATCCAAACATCTATCGGGCATTTCTACTGCTGCGGGCACCTACAGCATTTCCACGGCAGCTCTGAATAGAAGTTAATGAAAAAAAAAAAAAAAAAGGCCCAGCTGGCACATAAAAGGCATTCACATTACACGCAGGAGCAAGTGCAGCTTTGCACGCTACATCTGGATCGGCACAATCTGGTGCACACCGTAAAATAAGCACAATAAACAGCCATGACCAATGCCAAGGCCTGAAGGCTGGATAACTGGCACAATACCACCATCTGCTGGCTGCTACTGAAATGACAAAAGCACGCTGCAAAATGTACTTACCTTAGCAGGTGGGACCTTGCCTGCGGCGGTGATCTGACCAGTAAAGAAACGCCCAAAATTGTTAGCGGCCAAGACAACAGCTTTATAACTGCAAGGAACAGAAGGTAAAATAATCACTATTTTTATTCATTTCTCCATGAGATAAATCACTTTTTAAAAAGAATAGTCAATGGCCGGAGCCCATTGACTATAATGGGACCTGGCGGGGATCCGGCCTGTTTCTGGCATTAAAAACGCTGCTTTGTCCGGCCATAATGTTGGAAACAGGCCAGATCCCCGCCAGGTCCCATTAAAGTCAATGGGCTTGGGTAGGGAAAAGTAGTATCCGGCTGTGCTGTGTAAGTCCGACAGGCTATTCCTCTGCCAGAAGATTATAGCGCTAGTGTGAAACTAGCCTTAGCAAGACTAGGCACATAGGAGGTTCATTTATTATTATATGCCAGTTTTTGGTGTATATCTGTCACAGATTCGGTCGCAAAGGGGATTTGCAGCTGAATCTGCGACTTTTCCCTGTTCCCACCTGGTCTAAAAAAAAAAGGGGAAGTAAGGCACGGGCAGGGAAGGGGGCAGCCAGCAGGCACGTCTCCTTTATAATTCTCTTCGCCTGTTTTAGACGTAGAAATCTATCTAAATATACACCAGCAAAGGAGCTGGCATAGATTTAGGCCGGTGGTGAATGTGCCTAAGTTATGTAGAGGCCGGTGTCTCTACATAACATAGCTCATTATGCGGTACCATCTAGTGGTTCCATCTAGTGGTTCTTTGGAACCGAACCAAAGTTCGGGAAAAGGTTTTTAACAGTAGAAATGAATTTTGGAAGTTATTACCCGAAGTCTCGCGAGACTTCGCGTAGTAATAACTTCGGCTCATCTGAGCCAATACATTCTAATACTGTACGGAGCTCCTGCTCCGGGCAGTATTCAAACAAAGTTTTATGCGAATTGACTTGATCAGCTGTTGGGGGTATCTAACGATAACACATGTGTGTGAAAAAAGTTAAGCGACGTACTATAATACAGCACTATAACAGATGGCCAGTCTGAATTAAGACCAAGCTGGAGACCGTACATTTGGATCACACTGAGGCAAAAAGGAATTTGGAGAAATGTGATTGGTGACCCCCAAACTGTCAGCCAAGCATGCATGTGCCCTCTGCGGGGAGACAGCTGGTTAGGCCAGTATACATCTAACATGTATGGCTAATAAAATTGGTAATAAATATTCTTTTCCATAGTGCTGAAGTTCACTGACCCATCAAATCGGATTCAGAGATTTCACGCTCAGGATCAGCGCATCAGCTTAAAGGGGTTATGCCATGATTGATGTACAAAATGAAAATCAGCCATTATATAGTACATTAAAATCTCGTTTTAACAAATCTAGAACCAGCCCTGTAACGCACATGGCTCCAGAGATCTCCCCACTCATCGTTCCAGTTGCTCTGCTAGATTTATTTCAGGTTGGCGGCTCAGGGGCCATGTCCTTCCTGCTGCAGCTCTGTTCCTGTAACTGCCACAACTTCCAACAGAAGACATAGCTGGTCGTAGTTGAAGATTTAAACGGAGCATGTGTGACCACCTCAGTGAGGTGGACAAGAACTGGGAAGAATGAGCAGCAGGTGGCGCTATACAGATAGATTTCATTGAAAAACTTAGTGGCTATGCAATAAAAAAAACTTTTCAGATCCAGATGCTGGTTTGAAAAATGTAGAGCTTGAGGAAAAGAGTGGACACTGCAGGCGCATTATATAAAATGTCTATATGCAACTGCTCCCAAAAAAACTTCAAACATCTGTGTCAAACAGGAGAAAAAAAAATGGCTGTGCAAGGTTCACACACAACCAATAGTAAATCAGGTCAACACGTTTTATGCTCATGGAATGTGGATTGCTCAACGACCACGACATGGTCCAATGTGGGTGGCGTATAAGCATCAAAGGATCCTCACCCAGAAATGTTTGCCATGGAGCTGAGAGCATCATATCCCTGTGCGATGGTGACACGTGGCACCTGGTCCATGGCCAAGACCGTTGACTGTTTCTCGGAAAGTTTGTTCAGCAGCTCAGAGTTTTGTGCGGGGTAAATAAAACTGATGAGAGTGGAGGATGGTTTCAAGAGGTCCACTTCATCAACTCCCAGTGCTGGGTTGAGCATTGGTGCTCGTACCTGAAGGAGAGGAAAACCAAAGCATAGGGTCATTACACAAACATACACTAGTTGCTCACGCTGGCTGCATCATAGTCTATGTATACTGTGGACCCATAGGCACCCTACAATAGCGTCTATGTGTAAATGAACACGATGCAGGCTTGAGATCTTGGCTTGGTGGATCAGGCTAACCTGGAGAACAATCAGACAACTCCTTGTATTTTACAACCAGTCAATCAGATAAAAGTAAACTAGGTGGGGGGCCCACCTACGAAACCCCGACTATTGTCATGAACGAGGTGAGCATCAAATACCTGATCCAACAACTACGGTCTATGATAATCCAGGCCTGGGATTCTCTCTAGAAGACAGGGTGGACTGATCAACTAGGAAACAACTGGTGTTCAGCAAAACATATTGTGGAGACGAGAGACTCCTGAAACTACCAACACCTAGAGGAAGCTGAGATGTACTTGTCATCTGAACTTCCTCACTCACACGTGCAGACATGACCACTGTGCCTGGATGGAGACTATGGAGAGCATATTTGGAAAAACATCCTTTCCGTGTGGGGGAGAAAAGGGAAGTAAAACATGGCTTTTTGTAATGACTGAGCCGGTTTACTTCATGCTGACTGTGGTTAGAGAAGCATGAATGTGATGAAAAGGTTCCCTTTAAGACCCATTAGACATTTAAAGGCCATCTGTTAGCAGATTTGTCCCTATGACACTGGCTGACCTGTTACATGTGCACTTGGCAGCTGAAGGCATCTGTGTTGGTCCCATGTTCAGATGCGCTTGCATTAATGAGAAAAATGAGCCTCTAGGAGCAACAGGGGTGTTACCATTACACCTAGAGGCTCTGCTCTATCTGCAACTGCAGCGCCCTCTGCCTTTTGACAGGGCTAGGTATTGAAAACCTCAGCACACCTGGCTCTGTCAATCAAAGAAGAGAGGGCGCGTCAGTTGCAGAAATAGTAGAGCCTCTAGGTGTAATGACAACGCCCCCATTGCTCCTCGAGGCTCATTTGCAAATATTAAAACCAAATTTTTCTCAGCAATGAGGTCACATATGAACATGGGACCAACACAGATGTCATCAGATGCCAAGTGCACATACAACTGGTCAGACAGTTTCATAGGTACCAAAACTGCTGACAGACACCCTTTAAAGAGGACCTTTCACTAGAATAAAACATCTAAACTAACTATACAGACATGGAGATCGGCGCCCAGGGAACCCCCTGCACTTACTGTTCTACCCGGGCGCCGCTCCGTTCTCCCGGTATAGCCTCCGGTATCTTCATATTTAGGCTCCACCCAGGGGAACCTGCCGGGGTCTCCTTCTCCCATGCTGTAGCGCTGGCCAATCGCAGCGCTCAGCTCATAACCTGAGAGAAAAAAAAGCCTCTCAGGCTATGAGCTGAGCGCTGTGATTGGCCAGCGCTACAGCATGGGAGAATGAGACACCTGGAGGTTCCCCTGGGTGGAGCCTAACTATGAAGATACCGGAGGCTATACCAGGCGAACGGAGCGGCGCCCAGGTATAACAGTAAGTGCAGGGAGATCCCTGGGCGCCGATCTTCATGTCTGTGTAGTTAGTTTAGATGTTTTATTCTAGTGAAAGGGCCTCTTTAAAGAGAACTTATGTCCTCCAAAAACTTTAGATCTCTGAATCCATCCATGGCTTTTTTTTTTCCCCATCTAGTCCCCCCTTCCTAATGGACAGTGACAGCTCTTGTAGCATTCGGGCTGCTGTGAGAACAGAGTGTGATGTCAAGAGGAGTACTCTAAAACGCACAGGTTTAGCCCTCCTTGAGAGCGCTCGTCCCCTTCACAGTGCATGTCCTCAATAGCGTGTCAGGAAGCAGGGTGAAGGAGGAAAAAAAGGAAGGAGGGGGGAATCAGCATGGAGACCAAGCAGTGACCGTGACAAAGGATGGGGGAAGCAGGGACAAGCCAGCCACATGGTCTACTGAAACGGTCAACCATGCTGGCACTGCCAAGTGGACACACATGACCACCAACGGATCCCAAAATAGTCTTGAAGGCAAGTATATTAAAAAATATATATATGTTTTTTTCTATTTCCAGACTATGAAGGGATTGTACAAGATTTAGGCATCCCTCCCAATATATGGGACCTGCTTTATCAGAAATATTTGTTATAGACCTCAAGAGGCAACAGAGTGGTGACATTCTCTGTACAGCGCTAGACTATGCTTGCCCTATATAAACCATGGGGAATTAGATAGTCTTTGTCTGCGCAGCGTAGACTTACTACAGAACATATAAACAAACGAGTTATACTGATTTCAGATATTGATGAAATATTGCTAGGATAAGTCATCAATGTCAGATAGGAGCAGGTCCCAGATAGTGGACCTTGCTACTATCTCCAGAACGGACCTCCAAAGCAAAGAGAGTAAACCACACAAGCACGGCCACCCTCCATTCGCTGCTATGGGAGTTCCAAAAAAAGCTGAGCATGCTCGCTCTGCTGTTTTGGGAACTTCCATAGTAATGGATGGAGAGCACGCCGTTCATGCGTAATGCATTCCTTCACTTTGGGGGCCCTGTTCTGGAGATAGGAGCAGGTCCCAGAGGTGGGACCCACACCTATCTGACATGGATAGCATATGTAGCAATATACCATCAATGTCTGAGATGGCAATAATACTTCAGTGCTTTACTCAGAATGTGATCTCATTGTCCAGCAGTCATCTTCTCAGTGTGAGAACTGCAGGTAAAATAACTAATATATTAGTCCACAACCACGTAAACTGAGCAAGCACCAAAGGAGGGGAGAAAAATAAATAAATAAACTAAGACGCCAAAAGATTTACATACTTTGACAACCAAGTCTGAAGCCAAAACTTCCTTTGTCCCCTGGATTTTGGCCCCGGCCTCTTTATACTGGTCATCAGAGAACTTGGAAGCATCGCCAGCTCCAGACTCTACTATGACATTGAAGCCTTGTTTAACCAGGGCCTGGACCCCGGCAGGAGACAACGCCACTCTCTTCTCATTCTGGAAGATCTCCTTTGGAACTCCCACAGTCAGCTGTTTGTAGGGGATACCTGAAAGAGACAAATCAGTACACCATGCAGTGTAAATGAGAAATCAGAGGAGAAACGCTATATTTTTTTTCTACATGGAGGAAACCAGCACAAGACGTCACGAGGGGGACCGGGCCTATGGGCAATTTTGAGGCCATTGTTTCTTCATTGCTCCAATAACTAATGCCTGTATTGGACAGGCAGACTGACTGCCGGATGATTGCTAATGAGCGTTTGTATTAATGCTCGTTAGCGATGATCTGGCAGTGTAATACTGACGCTGATTACCCAATAAATGAGCTCGCTCATCTAATCACGCTCTGATGCCAGCAAACAATGATCAGTAAAGAGAAGAGAAAAGGCATAATGATCGCTCCTCCCTATACTGAGGAGGAGATCGCTGCTTGTAAGAGCAGTAGTCTCCTCCGCTAGCAAGCAGATGATTGCCTGCCCGATCTGGCTGTCTAATACAGCCTTAGGCCTCCTGCACACAAACGTGTGCGCCCTCTGGCCATACTGTGGCCCGAAAAATTGCAGGCCGCAATGCACGAACACCGACCGTGGGGCAGCCGCAACGGATCGCAGACCCATTCACTTTAACAGGTCCGCGATCCACCCGTTCCTCAAAAAGATAGGACATGTTCTATCTTTTTGCGGAACGGAAGTACGGGACGAAACCCCACGGAAGAACTCTGTAGTGCTTCTGTAGGGTTCCGTTCCGCACCATTCCGCATCTCCGTATTTGCGGACCAATTGAAGTGAATGGGTCCGCTATACGGCAAAAGGAAGCACACGTTCGTGTGCAGGAGGCCTTAAATATAAAATAAAGCAACCTCACAATAGAGCCGCATGCACGCGAATGTATTTTGTTTCCGTGTCCGTTCCGTTTTTTTGCGTATAGGATGCTATCCGCATAAAAAAATAGAACATGTCCTATTATTGTCCGTTTTAGGCATTGTTACAATGGATCCGCCAAAAAAAAAAAAAAAATGGATGGCATAAGGATGTCATCCGTTTTCTTTTTTTTTGCGGATCTGCAATTTGCAGACCGCAACACACATACGGTCGTGTGCATGTAGCCTAAGGCCTCCTGCACACGAACGCGTGCTGCCCGTTGCCGTATTGCGAACCGCATTTGCGGATCCGCAATACACGGGCGCTGTTCCGTGGGCATTCCGCATCACGGATGCAGACCCATTCACTTCAATAGGCGCGCAAATCCGAAGATGCGGAATGGCAGCACGGAACGGAACCCTATGGAAGCACTACAGAGTGCTTCCGTGGGGTTTCGTCCCGTACCGTTTCGCAAAAAGATAGAACATGTCCTATCTTTTTGCGGAACGGGCGGATCGCAGACCCATTAAAGTGTGCAGGAGGCCTTAAATATAAAATAAAGCAACCTCACAATAGAGCCGCATGCACGCGAATGTATTTTGTTACCGTGTCCGTTCCGTTTTTTTGCGTATAGGATGCTATCCGCATAAAAAAATAGAACATGGATCGCAGAACCATTAAAGTGAATTTGCGGGCCACAGCACGGCCACGGGGCGCACATGTTCGTGTGCAGGAGGCCTGTATTAGACAGCCAGATCGGGCAGGCAATCATCTGCTTGCTAGCGGAGGAGACTACTGCCCTTACAAGCAGCGATCTCCTCCTCAGTATAGGGAGGAGCGATCATCATGCCTTTGCTCTTCCCTCTTTTTTTTGCGGGGCTACGGAACGGACATACTGATGTGGACAGCACACGGTGTGTTGAAGTGGATGGGTACGCGTCCTATCCGAAAAAAAACAAAAACGGAATGGACACGGAAACAAACAACGTTCATGTGCAAGGGCCCTTAGGCTACATGCACACGAACGTATGTGTTTTGCGGTCCGCAAATTGCGAATCCACAAAAAAAAAACAAAAAAAAACGGATGACGTCCATATGGCATCCGTTTCTTTTGCGGATCCATTGTAATAATGCCTATCCTTGTCCGCAAAATGGACAAGAATAGGACATGCTCTATTTTCACAGTGTGCTGTCAGCATTTCTTTTGCGGACCCATTGAAATGAATAGGTCCGTATCCTATCCGCAAAAAAACGTTCGTGTGCATGTAGCCTTAGTGTGTCTTAAAAACTTTCTACTGTGTTGTATTTACAACTCCAGTGCAGACTCCTGTATCTCCATGGTTACAGACTACAAACAAACCCTGTGAGAGAGCAAGACATGAACGCAGAATCGGACAACAAAGCGCTCTAGGTGTAAGCATAGAGACACATCGGTCTCATAGAATACACAATCCGCTAGAATATTTTTTAAAAAACGTTTCTTCAAATTCTGCTTCTAGATTATAAGAAGTTTAATAACAAAAGCTTCCAGCTCAACAGCACGCGTTTCGAGTGGTATACCTAGTCACAACATCACTAGGACATCTCCAGACCACTAGAAAAGCATACGTGGTTTTGTGTTACAGGTGTCCACAGTGGGTTTTAACATCCTCTGAATAAGGCTACTTTCACACTAGCGTTTTTGCTGGATCTGGCAGGGTTCAGCAAAAACGCTTCCGTTACTGATAATACAACCGTCTGCATCCGTTACGAATGGATCCAGTTGTATTATCTTTAACATACCCAAGACAGATCCATCGTGAACTCCATTGAAATTCAATGGGGGAAGCATCCGTTTTCTATTGTGGCAGAGAAAACTGATCAGTCCCCATTGACTGAGCATTGGGGGTCATGCCGGATCCGTCTTGCTCCTCATCCCAGGACGGAAAGCAAACTACAACATGTCGCGGTTTTCTCTCCGGAATGGGAACGGAACAGAATGAATTTTGGAGCATTCCGTTCTGTTCAGTTCAGTTTTGTCCCTACTGACAATGAATGGGGACAAAACTGAAGTTTTTTTTTCCAGTATTGAGACCCTATGACGGATCTCAATACCGGAAAACTAAAACGCTGGTGTGAAAGTAACCTAAAGAAAATGATTTTAACAGCTGGACTTTCCCTCGGGAAAACAAACAATAGGAAACAGCTCTTAATCTTCTGCAGCTCCAGCACTGAGACCCTGGCAGTCAATGATACCGGCACATGGCTTCCATAGCTAAGCAGTGATGCCAGTAGTATGGCATGTGACCACTAAAGCCACTGACTGGCTGCAGTGGTCAGATGCCGGCTGCTTGTAAACAAAGACTGGGTGGGGCACCAGAGTATCAGTGCTGGATCGGCATGATATTAAAAGGGTAAGCTGCAATTTAAAAAAAATATATATATTTGGTTGAAAAAGTGGGTATACCATAAAAAAAACTGAAGAGCAACATATAACGCATCTACTGGATGTCACAAGACTGTGACTGAAGGACTGGACTTGCCCGTTATCCAAAGCAGCAAGAACAATGGGGTAAAAAAAATTCTGCCACAGCAAGCGGAAGAGACAAAGCAGCCAAAGTCCAGACCACAAAGGTCTGATAGGAGCTGGTCTCAGAGGTGGGACCGACACCTATCTCAGAAATGAGATGAGGAGGCTGCACGTGTGGTTTACTCCATTCACTGCTATGGGACTGCTAGCCGGACACGCTTACTCTGTCATTCCCGGAGGTCTCATAGCAGTGAAGGGAGAAGGATGCACATGTGCAGCCTCCTCTCCTCCGCAGCAGCACACAATGTGGACCTGTTCTCGAGATTGGGATTGGGTCCCAGAGATGCCATCTCTGGACATGCCATAAAAATCCCAGTTAAGAATACCCTTTTAAAAGGGGTTCTCCAGAATTCACAAGATAGGTCAATATGAGATGGGCAGGGGTTCGACTGCCAGCAGCACCCTTGCTGGTCAGCAGTTTGAGGAGGCCACAGGGCTCCGGTCAGCACCACAGGTTCCTTGCAGCCCACCAAGCACAGTGTCGTACATTGGACAGCGGCTACGCTTGGTATCGCAGCTCAGCGCCATTCACTTCAATGCGTCTAGGCTATGTGGCCAATAAAAGTGGCGTCACATCACTCATGGAGTGCCGTGGCCTCTTCATACAGCTGATTGGCGAGGGTCCCAGGAGTATTTCTTACCGATGACCTAATCTGAGGATAGGTCACTATGTAAACTCCTTTTAGAATCCACAAGAATCCTTGAAATCTGCATACATTTTTTTATATCTACATATGATTTTTAGCAGGAATATGCATTGAAAAACCACCCCATCTGAATGTGGCCTAACAGGCGCCCCTTCATTATAAGAGGACACCACTACTCCATGTCTCTTCCATACTCCTGCAGCAGTAACCACTCATACTACGATCCCTAGTCATCCATATATTACGTGGCTTGCTCCGATCACTGCCACTCTCATTCAGTGACGCTCGGCGATAACAACCCTATTATTGTGTAATACCGGTAATCCGGAATGACGTCCTCGTTGTCCGGTGCCAGTGACACATTTCCAGTTCTCTTATTTACAGAAACACTGGACATGGCATTTCGCTTTGCGCTTTCATCAATCCATGCCTCCTGACATAAATCTGAACAGATGTCGAATTATTCGGTAATGGCTGGCAGAGAACTAGCAGCGAGGTGCGGTCCCCTGTTTATCGTAAGAGTGCGGGTGAAGGCTTTTTGTGTGAAGTCATGATGCCGAACATGTGGGGGCTACAATCACAAACGACAAATAGTTGGCAAACACGATCTCACATTATTTATTCTGCTCCATGCACAACCAAAGCAGCACTTAAAACTCTGCCGCTTCCTAGTTATAAGCTCGCTATAAAAGAGTCACAAGTGAACGATGTCCCAGCTGCCAGCAAAATAGATTGGGAAGGCTTTACCAATGTCTAATCCGCGGGAGGCCGATTGCTGATCACCAGAATAAAGTGGCTCCGCTTATCCTTTACCATAGACTGCAAGGTTAATGCGCAAGTCGGGAGAAAGCAAAGCCGACCGGAGATGAAGGGACACTTTCCTTGCATCACTGCAACTTTGCACTAGTAATCAGTAGGGGGCGCAAGAGTTTCATGGCATCTCCGGGCAATATGCCATCTGTGTCTTCATGAGAATACCCCCGGGGGTTATAATGAGGAGGAAAGCACAGCTCAGTTAGGGTACTTTCACATTTGCGTCAAACTTTTCTGGCATTGAGTTCCATCCTAGGGGCTCAATACTGGAAAAAAACGCTTCAGCTTTATCCTAATGCATTCTAAATGGAGAGCAATCCGTTCAGGATGCATCAGGATGTCTTCAGTTCAGTCACTGTACGGCTTTTAGATGGAGAAAAAAAGCGCAGCATGCTGCGGTATTTTCTCCGTCCAAAATTCCGTAACACTTGCCGGAATGCCAGATCCAGCATTATTTCCCATTGAAAGGACCCGGCCCCAAGTGTTCTGGAAAAACTATATCCGATAACTGCCTGCCGGAATCCAACAACGCAGGTGTGGAAGTACCCTTACTAATCTATTATTTTTGAATTTCATTTTTAGGAGGAACAGTCCTGGCAACGTGCGCACAGTAACCATGAAGCGGTCGCCCTTACATTCGTCCTCTGGTGGCAGCAGTGAAAGTCAGGCAGGTCGGTCCGTCCACCATCAATCATTAACCTTCCAGCTTAACTGGTTTTCCTCACGACTGGTATGCACTAAACTCTCTAGCACGTGATCTTTACACGCTACACGGGGATCTGGCTCTGGCTGGAAAATTCTCAGTCTGAGCAGGAGGATGCTTCCCGGATGATGGCTCCTCACATTGCGATCTGTCGTATTTGTGTATACATAGCCCACATACTACACGCATGCTCCACTATACAGAGGTGTATTAGGTGCACTATAAGGTGGGGTATTAGAGCAACATTTGCCTCCATGTTAAAACCGTTTTTGAGATGAAAAAAAATAAATCTGACACAGTCATGTGAATAAGGCCTAAGGCCGAGAATCGTCCGTAGTGCTGAACTATAAAAGAACCTGTGGACTCCCCCATGTTTAATTTGGAGGGAAATAGCAGAGACAGGTAGGTCCAGTGTAAACTACAAGGGTGGATTCACATCACGTTTTATGCCTCTGTTTGACGGACACGTTAGTAAAAAAAAAGGATACAAATACGCAGCACATGACGTTCTTGTATCCTGGTTAAAAAAAGAAAAACGTAAACTTTTTTTTATAATAGAACTCTATGGGGAACGGCTGCCACTGTATGGCATAAGTCTGAAGCATCTGTTTAACGTATACGTTTTTTGTATACGTTAAACGGACTGGAAAACCGTGATGTGAACCCATCCTGTCTATTCATTCCTGTATGGGCCAGTAGAGGGCAGCATTCAACTTTCCATACATTATTCATCTGAAAAGGAGTTCATTGAGACCAAAAAACTCAGGCTATGAGCCGAGCGCTGCGATTGGCCAGCGCTACAGCCTGGGAGAAGGAGACCCCGGCAGGTTCCACTGGGTGGAGCCGAACATATGAAGATACCGGAGCCTATACCGGGAGAACGGAGCGGCGCCCGGGGATAACAGTAAGTGCAGGGGGATCCCTGGGCGCCGCTCTCCATGTCTGTATAGTTAGTTTACATTTTCTATTCTAGTGAAAGGTCCTCTTTAACTTCCATGGACACATCATATACTAATCATATAGTGACTGCTGATGGAGCATGAGCTCCTACACCTACAGCATACAGTCCTGCCTGTGTTAAGAGCTCGTGCACCATCAGCAATCACCATACCGTTCCGTTACCTGAGCATATGCACAAGTGTCCTTCCATGTTGGCAATGACAGCAGCACGTGCGGTGTGTTGCTTGCTTTGCTACTGTTAATACATACAGACAAGTCCCTGTCCCTGATATCTGGTGCAGAGCAGTCAGAAGAGGGGAGCACTTACCTTGTTTGACTGGCTGCTGACACCAGAGAACCTGATGGGTGCGAAACATCCGCAGACATGGCGTCTTCACAGTCTGCACCTTCACAGAGATTACACCATTGAACAGGGGACTTGTGCAGCTGGTAGCTAGTGATCTCAGGATGCTCGCCATGCTTGCTGGAACTTATTCAAGATCTTCTACGTTTCTTACACGTCCTTCTGGAGACAAGAAGAAAAGAAATTAAATTCTACATGTAACAAATGGAATTGGCACAGACAGATACTAAAACTCCCAAAAACAGGTCCAAGTCATTTTGAGCAGATCATCAGCTGCTGGAAAAACTGCCCAAAAAAATAAAAATAAAATCAGCTTGTGACGTCACCTCCATCGTTCACATGGCCTTCCAGCGTCTCAATCCCAGTCTAGTGAATATGGAGTCTGGCCCCCCACGATCTGATATCCATGATCTACTGTACCCCGAGAATAGGTCATCAATTACAGATCAATTATGGATTGATTGTTCCCAGATTTGTCCCATTATTGGTTCCACATCTGACTACAGGTTGTCCAGTTTCATCGGCACTTGCTCAATTTCTTTTAAAAGACGACTTGTCACCTCCCCTGACGTGTCTGTTTTAGTAAGTATTTGTATTCCCCATGTAATCACAATTCTGGAGCATCTATTCTTAAAAACACTATCCAACCAGGGCTGTCATACTGTGTAGGGACATATCACCCACTGGTAACACCCATCTGGACCTTTATTGCAAACTGCTAGTAATTCATTCATAATAAGGGAATGGTACAAAACAGGAATTATAGCAATAAACGCTCCAGAATAATGCCAAAAGAAAAAGAGCACACGGACTGCACATCCACATGCTATGCATAATTTACATTGCTTCTCGGCATTATTAATTGTATACAACCCCATACTTTATACAAGACCATTTGCATACATTATTTTATCAAAATGCATAGGCTCACTCACCACGTCAAGGTCACCTCTTTCAACTGGGTCTCTACTTTAATTAGGCACAGCACCATGTGGCGACCACCGATGCAGCAACATAGGCGGCACGACCTAGCAGTCCAATAGCATCCCTGCTGTCAGACTAAGTGCCCTTGGCACCGGGCCACACCAACCCACAGGCACAGTCCCACAGCAACCACGCGGCGCTACACTATGGTGGCGGAGGACATCACGTGGTGCTGAGCAAAGTTAGAGAAGGGACCCACTCAAAAGAAGAAACCGTGACGCGGTGACTGGGTCTATGCATTTTGATCAAAACACAGAAAAATGGCTTTGTATGCAGTCTATAAATTATGACGTCATATACAATTAAGAGAAGCAATGTAAATTATGCTGAAAAACAATAAAATAAAAGGCATAGCACGTGGAAGTGTGATCCATGAGCTTTCTTTTTCTTAGGCTACTTTCACACTAGCGTTCGGAGCGGATCCGTCTGATGTTTCATCAGACGGATCCGCTCCGATAATGCAGACGTTCGCATCCGTTCAGAACGGATGCGTCTGCATAAAAACTTAGAAAATTTTCTAAGTGTGAAAGTAGCCTGAGCGGATCCGTTCAGACTTTACATTGTAAGTCAATGGGGAACGGATCCGCTTGAAGATTGAGCCATATGGTGTCATCTTCAAGCGGATCCGCCCCCATTGACTTCCATTGTAAGTCTGGACGGATCCGCTCGCCTCTGCACGGCCAGGCGGACACCCGAACGCTGCAAGCAGCGTTCAGGTGTCCGCTCACTGAGCAGAGCGGAGGCTGAGCGCTGGCAGGCGGATGCATTCTCAGTGGATCCGTCTCCACTGAGAATGCATTGGGGCCAGACGGATGCGTTCGGGGCCGCTCGTGAGCCCCTTCAAACGGAGCGCACGAGCGGACACCCGAACGCTAGTGTGAAAGTAGCCTTACATGGGGAATCCAAGTAGTTACTAAAACAGACATGTCAGGAAAGGCAATAGGCTTTTGCTTCGTTAAAGGGGTTGTCTGGGTTCAGAGCTGAACTTGGGCATAACCCCTTCTTCCCTCATTCAGCATGAATGAGAGGAACATCAGAGCATTTCATGCTTACATGCTGTATCACGCACGGCAAGGGTTTTTTTCTTTAGATCCAGTGATGTATCGGGTCTCTGTATGGCAGCGCTACAGTATAGACCACCCGTTAGTGCTGGTGACGTCACCAGGATCACTGCTAGGTAGAAGCCTCCGTCCAAGGTCCCATTCTGCAACCGTTCTGCAATTTTGCGGAACCATTCATTTCAATGGGGCTGCAAAAAATGCGGACAGCACAAAGTGTGCTGTCTGCATCTGTAGTTCCGTTCTGCGATCCCGCAAAAAAAAGATAGAGCATGTCCTATTCTTGTTCGCAATTGCAGACAAGAATAGGCATTTTCTATGATCGTGCCGGCCAGGTGCAGTCCGCAAATTGCAGAACACTACGGTCGTGTGAATGAGCCCTAACAGTGTGAGAACATAAGCAAACAGTCCTTGCTCTATGTGGTAAAGTGCAGGACAAGGGGGAGCATCGGAGCATGAAATGCCCCACTATACTCAGAGCTGAACGGGTGAAGAAGGGACCTGGACAACCCCTTTAATGGATGGTTTCTTGGCTGTTTTTTGCAATGTTGCTGAAATATGGATGTAAATTGGGAACTGACCGAATTCAACTTATCTGACTACTAAGCAATGTTGATTAAGAAAGCACCTATAAAACAGACTTTTCCCAGCACTATATGTTCTACCACAAAGCAGAAGGGATGATGAAAGAGTCAATACCAGGGGGTAGAGGAATCTTTGCTCCACGTGTTTAGCAATGTCTACGATTTGCTTCAGATGTGCGAGCAAACGGGTGACAACCAAAGGTCTGGTGTGGAGGACCCTTCTCTGCCTGCGGACCTTTTCTCCAAGTGTGAAGCAGATGTCTCCCGAGCCTCTAGAAGTGTCTGAGCCGTCACGTGAACCCAATGACATCATGGTAATACCCCGTCTCATGTGTCAATTACTAAAATTACTCACAGCACCTGACAAATCATTGCCTCCTACTAGATCTGATCTGGTCTCAGTCCACCCCAACCTTGGGAACAAAAGAGGTGAACACCGAACACAGGGAAACACTAAACCCCAGATAACGCACCACACAAAACACTAGAAAATGGGAGGAAAGCAAAATGAAGAACACGTTGTGTCAAAGTAATTAAGCGTGGCGCAGGCCGAGCTCTCGTGCCCGGCGTCCTAGATGTATAGATCTGTATATGTGTTTTCCGGACTGTTCTGTCTCTGCACCAGAGATTTGCCATGAAGTGACACATAAAATAACAAGCTCGAACTATGGGAGCACCCCGTACAACACACAAAGCAACCGCTAACAAAAGTAGAGGGGACGTTTTATAAAAGGTTGTATTTAGATGTTGTGGTTGAAACGGTCTAAAAAATATATTTTTAAAAAGCGTGTACATGCACACTGCAGTGTCGTTGTTGCAGATTTTCTGCACTGATTTTCGTGCTCTTTTCACTGCATTTCCGTGTTGCTTGTGGATTTTGCGCCGTTGCCCAAGATCTTACCTTTCCATTACAAATGGTGAAATCTGCACTGAAAACACTTGACATGCCGTGGATTTCAAAATCCATACCGAGGGTCAATTTCCCCACAGAAACTTTCCACGCCGTGATCATGAGATATTGAAAATCTCATCTACTTAGCTGGTACTGTGTTACCCTGCAGATCTTTCATATGAAAATCTGCTCGGAAAAATTAAGTGTAAACCACAACATGCGCCTACACCCGTACAGCTATTGCATTTGGAGGTCATAGCCTGGACCCCAGAAACTGAGAGCAGACTAAATTCTGACCTGGGCCTAAACACTGGTATACCTGCAGTGTGGACACGCACCTTACAGTATACTGACATGATAAAGCTGTGCAAAATGGCATGAAGCATAGCCAGCGTGAGGTAGCCATCAGGAAGCGTGTTTGCACTACAACATTTACACCAGTATGATCCCAAGAATTTGGCAGATAAAAAAGGGTCAATATTGTCAAACCTGGGCGGTACAAGGTGGAACTTTCCAAGTTGAGCGCTGAAGTAGATGTACTACTACTCTCACAGTGCAGGAACAGATCAAGAATGTGACCAGGTCAAAACTGCCTTCCCTCCCCTCACATACACACTTGCTGTAGCCAGCAGCTTCCTGCCAGCCAATCAGATTGGATTACTGAGAGACACGCCTCGCTGTTTTCCGCTTATACTAAAGGGAAGACAGACAAGCCATAGCAACAGTCTTTTAAAGGGGTTATCCAATCCTATAAACTGCCCCCCAACGGGACGTGGATGAGCCTCCCTAGCGTCAACCGCGATGCTAGGTAGGCCCGTCCCTGTCCCTGCCTGCCATTCGTGCACGGGGAGAAGCAGCAGCAGTGGTGCGGGGACCAGGAGCGGCGCAGGATACCCAGGTAAGTATACTCAGTGTGGGGGGCCCAGCATATTGGGGGGCTTTTTATCGGATTGGATAACCCCTTTAATGGACCAGTGGACAGGGAAAGGGGACATTAATGAAAGCTTTTATTATAAGGTACATTAATGAAAGCTGTTATTATAAGGTAATCACAGGTCTTTTGACAATCATTGACAGACTAAGGCCTCATGCAAACGACCGTTGTGTGCATCCGCGGCCGTTGTTCCGTTTTCGTTTTTTTTCGCTGACCCATTGACTTTGAATGGGTCCGTGGAAAAATCGGAAAATGCACCGTTTTGCAGCCGCATCCGTGTTTCCTGTCTGTCAAAAAAATAGGACCAGTCCTATTTTTTTGACGGACAACGGTTGACGGACCCATTCAAGTCAATGGGTCCGTGAAAAAACACGGATGCACACAAGATTGCCATCCGCGTCCGTGATCCGTGGCAGTAGGCTACTTTCACACAGACGGATCCACTGATCCGTCTGCATAAAAGCTATTTAGATCTGATTTTTCACTTCGTCCGATCCGACAGTATATTCTAACACAGAGGCGTTCCCATGGTGATGGGGACGCTTCAGGTTAGAATATACTAAAAGAACTGTGTACATGACTGCTCCTGCTGCCTGGCAGGTGCTGCCAGGCAGCAGCCCCCCTCCGTATTTAACTCATTGGTGGCCGGCCCCCCCTCCCTCCCTTGTATTTAACACATTGGTGGCCACCAATGAGTTAAATACAGGGGGGAGGGAGGGGGGGGTCTGCCCCCTGCTGCCTGGCAGCACCTGCCAGGCAGCAGGGGGCAGTCATGTACACAGTTCTTTTAGTATATGCTAACCTGAAGCGTCCCCATCACCATGGGAATGCCGCTGTGTTAGAATATACTGTCGGATCTGAGTTTCACGATCTAACTCAAATCCGATGGTATATTCTAACATAGAGGCGTTCCCATGGTGATGGGGACGCTTCAAGTTAAAATATACCATCGGATTGGAGAAAACTCCGATCCGATGGTATAATAGGGACTCTTGACTTTACATTGAAAGTCAATGGGGGACGGATCCGTTTGCAATTGCACCATATTGTGTCAACGTCAAATGGATCCGTCCCCATTGACTTGCATTGTAAGTCAGGACAGATCCGTTTGGCTCCGCATGGCCAGGCGGATACCAAAACAACTTTTTTTATGTCCGTGGATCCTCCAAAAATCAAGGAAGACCCACGGACAAAAAAACGGTCACGGATAACGGAACAACGGAAATCCGTTTTGCGGACCGCAAAAAAAAACGGTTGTGTGCATGAGGCCTAACTCAGGTATACATGCCTAGCTGTAATAAACTAGCAAATAAAAAAAATATGACACTTTAAATATGGTTGGTTTGTTTTTTGTGACACAAATTGGACTTTGTTAGAGCATTTGAAGTGGTAAAAAACAAAAAAAAAAAACAAAAAAAAAAAAAAAAAAATGAATACGTTTTCTGGGACTCAGCCTCCTTAGTTACACATAGCACGCCTGTAGGAGTACCGTTCCAAAGTAGCATGGTCTGGCCTCTCAGGAACCTGGCTATGTGACACTACTCTTCTGAAAATTCAGTGCCCCTGTTCTCGCGATTGGTAGGAGTCCCAGAAGCAGGACCCCCACAGATCTAATAGTTATCCCCTATCCACAGGATAACTTCAAACAACCGGAATACCCCTTTAAGTCTCCAACTTGGCACTATTGTTGGTTGAGTGGTATTTAGGGCTTTCCCCTTTCCTCTATGCAGTAATCATCTTCTCAGTATGGGATTAAGCAGTCATTACTACGATCACTCCCCATACAGTTCCCCTGTTTGTCAGCAGCACAATGCCGTAAGCTACTGTATGAGCCGACAAACATGGAGTCCATCACGGCGCACCCTGTATGCGGCCTGTTAACACTTTACTGACTGCTCTGTAATATACTACAAGGCATCATTAGGAGGTGCAGCAGTCCAGGAATAGTCCCTTATCTCCTGACCTCATCTCCCTTTCTGATTACAGGACAGTAGTGAATTGGTTTCTCTTGCTCATTCGGCTGATGCCATCTCCGCTCTGTCTTTCCTCCCCTGACTAGACATCCTGTGACCTATTTTACAGATGTTTGCGGATTTACGTCGGGAATGCTCGCCGTCTGAATACAGCACCGGAGGTCCATGGTGCACAATAATTTGCTGTACCAAATTGAATATATTTTATGATGATGTCTCCATTCAGATACACGGCGGCCTCCAAACTTCTGTCATTGCCCTAGTTACCAGATATCAGGTTCCCTCCGCTCACATGGCGTAAGGGTTTAGTACTAAGGACTGTTTACACGTGTTCTGCAAATTTCTATTCCCTCACTGAGAAAACTCATCCACTGAAATCCCCATTTGTTGGAATGAGTTACTTTGCTCTCAGTTTGTGTCTGTCTCGGCAGGTTTCATTTAGGCTACATGCACGCGAACGTATTTTGTTTCCGTGTCCATTCCGTTTTTTTTTTTTGCGCCCGTGTGCTGTCCCCATCAGTATGTCCGTTCCGTAGCCCCGCAATAAAATAGAACATGTCCTGTTCTTGTCCGTTTTAAGGCATTGTTACAATGGATCCGCAAAAAAAACGCATGGCATACAGGTTTTTATTTTTTGCGGATCCGCAATTTGCGGACCGCAAAACACATACGGTCGTGTGCATGTAGCCTTATTCTGATGGGACAAAAAGCCCTGACAGCTGTGACCTTTTTCCTGCAAAAAATAACAGAAACATGGAGGAAAACAGCTATCCGTTTTTTGCTTTTTTTTAAGCACATCTGTCAGCAGATGACACTGGCTGACCTGTTACATGTGCGCTTGGCAGCTGAAGGCATCTGTGTTGGTCCCATGTTCATATGTGTCCGCATTGCAGAGAAAAATTTGGTTTTATTATATGCCATTACTCCTAGAGGCTCTGCAACTGCCGTACCCTCTCCAATTTGATTGACAGGACCAGGCGTAACGACGTTTACATTTCCTGGCCCTGTCAATCAAAGTGAAGAGGGCACAGATTTGTAGAGAAAGCTGAGCCTCTAGGTGTAACAGCAACGCCCTCATTGCTCCTAGAGGTCACATGGCCTAGGCGCAGCTCAACCCCACTCAAGTGAATAGGGCTGAGCTGCAATACCAAGCACTGCCACTATACAATGTATGGCGCTGTACTTCGTGAGTTGGTGCCTCCTCAAACTGCTGATCGGCAGGGGTCCTGGGTGTCGGACTCATCAGCATAAAAGTTTAGGAAAACCCCTTTAAAAAACTGCCACAAAAAGCTGCGTGTGAAACTACATTGTAGTTTTTTTGACCACTAAAGAAAGCGATAAACTTTTTTTTTTATATTGCATGTATTTTTTAAAGTACTTCCCCCCCCCCCAAAACAAAGGTGAGGATAGCATGATATTTTCAGGCAGTTTTTACCCCTACAGAGAAAGATGGAAAAATGTCTGAAAATAACACAACTACTTGGGGTAAGAAAAAAAAAAAAAAAAAAAAATATGGAAATAGAACACCAAGCCAAAAAACTAGTGTCTACTACATTTCATACTTCCCATATTTTTTTTCAGCAAAAAAGCATCAAAAACTGCAGCTGCAAAAAAACAAAGCCATTAAAAACACAAGTGCTAAAAATACCTATGTGCAAAACCATTTTTAGCTTTTTTTTTTTTTTTTTTGACTGGTAAATAAGTCAGGAAATTCAGACATTTCTCCAAGCTTTTTTGTCACAAATTTTTCTTTGTCTATGAGAATAAGGCAATTGACCCCAAAAAAATTGCACCTCAAGTTAGAAAAAAAAAAAAAAACCACCATAAGAAGCCGGCCTGCTCTGCATTTAGTATTTCCCACAGACTTCTATGCAACATCTGGAGCTGGTGTTTGACTGAAGGCTGCAGAAAAACGCCAGCTATTTTTTCCACTGACGGAGAAATGTGAGGGCTTGCTTTTTCTGAGACCATTTTGGGGCTTTTTATTGCAGTTTTTTGTTGCTGATGGGACAGCACATTGGACACTTTTTTTACTTGTCTTTCTATGGTGTTCACTGTGTGGTGTTCACTGTGTGGGATAACAGATTTTATCACACAGGTTGTAATATATGTGGCGATACCAATTACGTTTTTTTGCATTCAGGGTATTTTTTTTAGTTTATTATTTTTATTAGTGTTGGGCGAGCATGCTCGGCCGAACACTAATTTTACTCGAGCATCGCGATGCTCAGCACATCGTGGTGTTCAGCCTAATACTGCGTGTGCTCGAGCGATGCTCGAGTCTCCTCCCCGCACGTTTCTTGGCTGCTACGCAGCCAATAAACGTGCGGGGAAGTACTGCCCTCTCTGTAATGCCGTAGCCATGTTGGTTACTAGCATTACAGTGATTAGCTGGCCGGAACACGTCATCGGCTCAGTCTTAAGCCTCATGCACACGTCCATGGAACACAGACTGTGAGATACCGGCCTGGTATGATATGCTGCCGTGCGCTTCGTGCTGCCGCTGCTGTACTGTACAGCAACGGCGGCACGAAGCGCATGGCGTTATAGCAACCAATGACGCAGTGCGCTCCTGCACTGAGCAGGAATCCAGGCCGGTATCAGCCAGGGAGAGCTGTAGAGCAGAAGGGAGAGATAGTGTAGGGAGTGAAATAGCAATATTTTAGCTTTTATACTTGTTATAGACCCAAAAGTCCTTTTAAAGGGCTTCTGTCACCCCCCAAAAGTCATTTTTCATTTTTGGGCTAATTAAAATCCTTATAGTGCGATTATTCAATATATAGTGCTCTTACCTTTTTCTGTGGCTTAGTTTCTTTAAAAACCGCACTTTTATAATATGTTAATTACCTTGCTACCAGCAAGTAGGGAGGTTACTTGCTGGTAGCCGCCGCATCCTCCTTTCAAAAAAACGCCCCCTCCTCCTGTTGATTAACAGGGCCAGCGAGCGCTCTCCTCCTCCGGCTGGCCCTGTCAGCATTTCAAATCCCGCGCCTGCGCCTTACGTGTCTTCATTCGGCGCAGGCGCTCTGAGAAAAGGACGCTCGCTTCCTCAGCACATGGGCTGCTAGATGGCCACTAGCACATCTGCAATACCCAGTCCCCACAGCTCTCTGCGCTTTTATTGTGTTAAAAAACCTTTTTGATCAATATGCAAATGAACCTGATATGTGTCCTGTGTCCGGAGAGGAGTCAAGCGGAAAGGAGCCCAGCACCGCCCCGCGTCCTCCGAATCTCCTCCTTGCTGGCTGACGTCACAGAGCTGGAGCGCCGAAATCTCGCGATGCGCGAGCCAGAAATATCTCTGTAAATGACAACTTTTCCCATTTTTTTTATACAAAGTTGTCAATTTACAGAGATATTTCTCTCACGCAGCATGGGTATATGTGAAAAGACACCCCAAAACACATTGCCCTACTTCTCCTGAGTACGGCGATACCACGTGTGACACTTTTTTTGCAGCCAAGATGCGCAAAGGGGCCGAAAGTCCAACGAATACCTTTTAGGAGGGCATTTTTAGGCATTTGGATTCCAGACTTCTTCTCACGCTTTAGGGCCCCTAAAATGCCAGGGCAGTATAAATACCCCACGTGACCCCATTTTGGAAAGAAGACACCCCAAGGTATTCCGTGAGGGGCATGGCGAGTTCATAGAAGATTTTTTTTTTTTGGCACAAGTTAGCGGAAATTGATTTTTTTTTCTCACAAAGTCTTCCTTTCCGCTAACTTGTGACAAAAAGTTCAATCTTTCATGGACTCACTATGCCCCTCAGCGAATACCTTGGGGTGTCTTCTTTCCAAAATGGGGTCATTTGTGGGGTGTTTGTACTGTCCTGGCATTTGAGGGTCTCCGCAATCATTACATGTATGGCCAGCATTAGGAGTTTCTGCTATTCTCCTTAGGCCTCATGCACACGACCGTTGTTTGGGTCCGCATCCGAGCCGCCGTTTTGGCGGCTCGGATGCGGACCCATTCATTTCAATGGGGCCGCAAAAGATGCGGACAGCACTCAGTTTGCTGTCCGCATCCGTGGCTCCGTTCCGCGGCCCCAATAAAAAAAATATATTATGTCCTATTCTTGTCCGCGCTTTGCGGACAAGAATAGGCATTTATATTGCCGGCGCCCGTTCCGTTAATTGCGGAAGTCAACACGGGCGCCTTCCGTTTTTTGCGCATCCGCGGTTTGCGAGCGCAAAAAACAGCACGGTCGTGTGCATGAGGCCTTAAATTGAGCATACGGGTAATGAGATTTTTTTTTTCCGCTAAGCCTATGGGCTGAAAGAAAAAATGAACGGCACAGATTTCTTCATTCGCATCGATCAATGTGGATGAAAAAATCTCTGCCAAAAAAAGTGAGAGAAAAAAAAAAGCTGCGATCGCTAAAAAAGATCCAAAAAGCTCAAAAGTGATCTTTATAGCGCCGCAGCGATTTCACTGTGTTTTTGCAGTGATCAGAAAAAAAACATTTCTGTCACTGCGGTGGGGCGGACTGAACGCAAGTGTGCGCACAAGATCAGGCCTGATCGGGCGAACACTGCGTTTTTTTTTGTAGAGCCTAAGGTGACCCTAATGTACTGATATAGATCTGATTGCGATCAGTCTTGATCACTTACAGATACTATATAGTACTAGTGCTGATTAGCAACAGCGATGACGCTAATCAGCGACTAATCAGTGACTGCGGTGCGGTGGGCGCTAACTACCTAACAAGTGGCTAACTGGCAGTGATAAGGGACCCTTAGGCCCCATTCACACGTCCGCAATTCTGTTCCGCATTTTGCGGAACGGAATTGCGGACCCATTCATTTCTTTGGGGACAGACTTTGTCCCGCTCGGATCCGGAATTGCGGATCTGCACTTCCGGGTCGCACTTCCGTTCCGCAAAAATATAGAACATGTTCTATTCTTGTCCGCAATTGCGGACAAGAAAAGGCATTTTCTATATAGTTCTGGCAATGTGCGGATCCGCAAAACACATACGGACGTCTGAATGGAGCCTTACAGGGGGGTGATCAATGACAGGGGGGTGATCAGGGAGTTTATATGGGGTGATCAGGGGTTAATAAGTGACAGGGGGGGGGGTGTAGTGTAGTGTGGTGCTGGGTGCTACTTACAGAGCTGCCTGCGTCCTCTGGTGGTCGATCCAAGCAAAAGGGACCACCAGAGGACCAGGCAGCAGTTATATCAGACTCTGTTAACAAAACAGCGTCTAATATACCCAGGGATCTCAAGTCTCCCGGACGTTCAGGGAGTCTCCCGCTATTAGATAGCGGCTGATGCGCATGTGAAACAATATATCCTGGAAAGGTTTACTGATAGCAGAGCAGAGATAAGAGAAGTGACAGGACACAGAGTTTAGATTACAGGTTGAATTAACCCTTTAGGGTCAAATTGGCTTCTCAAGGAGATATATATGTTAAAGGCATCCCTTCTTCTGTCTCATTCAGTAGCTATAGAACTATTGAGAGAGATGTATTGTTTTTTTAAATACATTTAACCCTCCATTTTAATTATATTATTTACCCCAGTGTTAAATGCTTGTTTTTTCCCTACAGTGGGGTAGATAATTACACACAGGGTTTTAAGGAATAAACTTCCTGACTCAGACCAAGAGCCGACTCAGCGAGTCAGCAAGTGAATGGAAGCACCCGCGCATGCGCATTGCGCAACCTAAGCTTCGGTTCACTTGCTTCTTGTCAGCTCAGCGAATGAACCGAAGATTCAATTCATGAATCGGTTCATTTGAATGAACTGATTCAAATGAACTGATTCATGTGAAAGATCCGAACTTCCCATCTCTAGTTTACTTGCAGTAAACCTTTCCGGCAACCTGTAGCAGAGTCCCCTTCTCGGCGCGTGCGCACAGTGCAAGAAGAAGCCGATGCCAGCAGTCCGCAACGGCGCATCAGGCTGAGCCTGTGCGCACGCGCGGGATCTTAAAGCGGGAGGAGGGGGAGGGAGAGGCGGCACTGAGGAGTAGAAGGCGGCGCTGGGCACGAATGGCGATGCGTGCGGCCAGGCACCATGCATCCACAGACCTCCCCTGCTTGGGCACCTTAATTCAATGATTGACAGGTTAGTAAAACCTGTTTTTCCGCAGAATAAAGCCACAAATAGCTTTTATAAGGACACCTTAGAAATCAGAATGCTGCCCTGGACATGAGCAGATGTTTAGCTCACAGGGCTTATAGGTGGTGACAGAATCCCTTTAATCATATACATAAATATGATAATTTGGGGCAGGGTAGTGAGCCCAGTCCTCCACACCATAGAGCAAAGTGTGCAGATACTGCATATGTCTGGAAAATTTAATAAAAAGTTAGTGAAAGAAAAAAAAAAGAAAACCTCCTGAAATGAGTTTTTGCAGGTTGGGATACCTTTCTGATGTTAAAAAAAAAAAAAAAAAATCGCATCTACAGCCTGCCAGCGAATGATCGCCGCTGGCAGGCTGTAGATCAACTTGTTTACCTCCCGATCCTGTGAGCGCGCGTTCACAGGAAATCTCGCGTCTTGTGAGATGACGCGTAGATGCATCGAGGAGGAATAACCCGGCCGCCCGCAGGACGCATCCCTGCGTTAGGCGGTAGGGAGGTGGTTAATGCTCGGGTTCTCCCATTGACTTCCATTGTGCTCGGTAGTCGGTAGAGGTGTTCTACTCGAGCACTTTGGTGCTGGACCAACACTAATTTATTTTTTTATTACATTGTTTTTCTTTTGTAAGTTTATTATTATTTTTGTCTCATCCAGGTTACATTGCTCCATCTAGCCGCTTGGAGGCCCGACATGTGTGAGAGGAGTTAAAACTGCCCGGGCAGCAGCAATAGCTCAGTCTCCAGCATGTGTCAGTTACTTTACAGCTGCCTCCCGCGCCCGGTGGTGCCCTGCGATAAGTCCCGGGTGACCTATGCTGGAAACTAGAGGTTGAGAACTTGAGAGCGCTTTCTAGGCCGCCACTGGGTTGCTAGGCAACGACCCGTGACGTCACGCCTTCAAGGACAAACCGAGAGTCACCTACACAGAGCCACTCCAATTACGTTGCGTCCCACAACGTACGTCACCACGTAAGACGCACCCACACCGAACTGGAACGCATCCCATTGGTTGTCCTGCGGAACAGCTAATCTTCTATTTTATGCTAGCGTACGCGGCACGAATGTGATTGGACGCTGTAGATGTCAATCATAATGCCGAGCGCCCATTCATCACAATACGAGAGAGCAGCTGCACTTCCAAATAGAGACATGGGGAGAACGCGGCCCTGCACCCGCTACACGTGCCTGCACTGCACCTATGTGCACCCATACAGAGCCCACTGTGCCTCCACTGCACCCATACAGACCCCACTGTGCCTCCACTGCACCTACGTGCACCCATACAGACCCCACCGTGCCTCCACTGCACCTATGTGCACACATACAGACCC